>NW_027069762.1:18711-205500 GCF_002906115.3 Quercus suber | reverse complement strand
TCTCCTCTAAATCCTCAATACTTCTATTTTCTAAATTTCAACTGGAAAATTGTTTTCCCAAGTCACTGAAAGGCATAGCAAGCAGCAAAACAACTTTGTGCTCAAAAAACTATGAGGTCAAACCTATGTATGTGCATGAACAGTGAACACGGGCAGAGGCAAACACACATTCACACATCACAGACAGATGTTAGCAGTTCTCTTATGAAAAATTGTTTTTATTATATTTTTAATTTTGTCCAAATGACAAATTAATTGAAAACCACAGATATCGGACCCAACTTTTGTTCCCAATAAGGCTCATCACATCTTGATACCTATTTTTAGCATGAAGCATAACAAATTTTCTCACATATTATTAGGGAAGCTAATACCAATCATAGCTAGTAAAGCCCCTTGGTGCCACACTAGAAACCTCGAACAGAACATTCATTCCTAAAAACTCTCCGCACCAAC
Organism: Quercus suber; assembly: GCF_002906115.3. Taxonomy (NCBI): domain Eukaryota; kingdom Viridiplantae; phylum Streptophyta; class Magnoliopsida; order Fagales; family Fagaceae; genus Quercus; species Quercus suber. The sequence continues at coordinate 205,044 of NW_027069762.1, read as the reverse complement.
ATTGTAAGACCCACGAGTCATATCATCCACATCAGTCCCATAAAAATCAGTTAATAACAATACAATCCAATTAAAAATAAAAATAAAATAACGCCACAGCAATATTACATTAATAAACACAATATCAAAAATATATTATCAAATTTAGCAAGAAGAAAGTCATCGAACTTTCAAAATTTCTTAAAATTTTTCATTAACATGGATCCAATTAAACACTAAATCCTCAATTACTTCCTTTTCTTAGTTTCTCACAGAAAACGACCAATTTAAGTAAATAAATTTCCTACAATTTTCGGATTTTCTAAATAAGAGAAATAAAAAAATAACTAAACTTTTCCTTCCAATTCTAAAAAATTTCTCGGTAGCCAAACAGGAAAAGGTCATAATACCGTATTAAGCCCAAGGCGGGGCCGCTCGAAAGCCGCTACAGGAGCCGACATTTTCGCCGCCGATTATCGCCGGAGCTACATTCTTCGCTCAGCATTCGAAGCAATCGAACCACCCCATTGAGTCAGATCGGTCGAGGTCAGAGAATCGCCGCGATCTGAAGCGAAAGCGAGCGTGCGAGCAAGTAAGTTAAACTTTTTATTTTTCTAGGGTTTGCGATTTCGATACCTGATACAGACTCACCAACAACCAAACTGAACAGGTACAAAACTTTTCTCTCTGACTTCACTTTTTTTTTGTTATATATATATATATATAAAATAATATTATAAATTCTCTATCTTTCACTGATTTTGCTTTTCCCAGAAGGAAGAAGAGGAAGTAAACCAAAAAAAAAAAAATGAAAAAATTTTGGGTGTAGATTAGGTGGAGAATGAAGTGAGAAAAGCAGTAGTGGTTGAAATTTGGGGGCTGATGAGTAATAATATTTGGGTTTTTTGCTTTTCACCTACTCTATATATGAGAATGGGTGTTATGCTGAGAGAGTGTGGTAGTAGTGTGTGTGAGAAGGAGAGAAGAAGAGGTTTGGTCTTGTACAGTCCAAGTTCTAGTCCTACTGTGGTAATTCTCCAATCATGAAGTGCCACGTAGGCAATGTCACAAGTTTCAGAGAGCTCTTGAATTTTCTGTGTTTTTTTAGAGGGAATATTAGCACTTTGAAATGGAGGAGAATCTAGAGTTTTCTTTTCATGGGAATGTAAAAACAAAAAAAATCATTTTCAAAATCTAGTAGTACTTATTTTAATTAAGACAAAAGGGCATTTCATTAATTTGCTATAAGAATTATATATTTTTCATTTTAGCTTTTTTTTACAATTTTTTAAAATTTCATTTTTTTTCTTAATTTTTTCAAAGTAATTATACTTTAACATACTTTCAGTATAAAGTTTTTAGTAGGAAGTTAGATAAATTGTTCATAAATGAACACTTAGTTATGACTTCTTAAATGTATAGTTGAATTTAACTGATAATTTTTTTTTTTGAGAAACAACAATGTATAGTATTTAAGAGATTTCCTTTTTATGGAATTAATATTGTTGTAGTTGCTGAGTAAATGAAAAAGAGGATGGGACTTTGCTAGGTTTTGGGGGTAATAGTAAAAAGAGGAAGCTTCCTATATTATTCTTGGATCTTGTTTTTGGGTTCTATCTTTTGGAGCTTTGGAGGGATTGAAACAGTGGTTTTAATAATTGAGCTGTTGCTATGATTTTGGGGTTTAGTCTTACTCTATTTTTTTTTTTTTTTTGCTAGATAATTACAGGAGATAGAACTCTTGAGCTAAAAGATAAATAGGATCCCGGGTGCCACTAGGCTACACAGCCCAATAGCAATTATTTACTAGATAGAACATGGTTAGATGAATCACATTATAATTGAAGTAATGTGGGTACGAAATCAAAGTTTTGAGAGGAAGTATGTACATGAAACTTAAAAGCTTTCCAGAACAATAATAGTAAAAGAGCTAGAGAGTTAGGAGACATTTAAATGGTATAATTTATGGTACACCTAATCCCATTAAATGGACCCATGAACAGAACGCGGAAAGGTATTGTATATTAAATTAAGGTGGCTAGGTTTAATAATTGAAGCAAACTGGTAGACATAATAATATAAACTATTTACTGGTCTGTTGTCCATAACTCAGAATAAAGGACACACACACAGAGACACAGTTACAGTATATTAGAGCACCTCATCAACTGGAAAAAGAAATAAAAGTACCGCTGTCTAAATAAAACCACAAAAACACGACAACGTTAACAAAATACTATTACCTTGGACTCAGGTTATCGCACCCACACTCTCGATTATAACGCGCGTACACGCGACACAGTCACGAGGGGAGCAGTAACAGCTCAGGGGACGAGGGACCACATTTTAACAGAGTGAGGAGAGAGGACGTGAGGGAATATATGTGCTTGGTAGATGTTTGTTTTATAATGCTATGTAGTATTTGCTGGCCTATTAGACTGTAATTGTGGTACACATGTTCATTATCGTCGCATGATATGAGATCAATGAATCTACATTAGAGACTTACTATAATGGTGACCTTCGTGGATCTAGTTTGGTGAAAAGAGTTCTCGTATTACTTGATACGATATTAGCTATAGTTGAAATTGAGCTGTTTAAATAACGACGCTTCAATAAATGTGTTATGCCCATAACGTTAGACTGCGATAAATCCGTTGCCATTGCCGTTACATAAGGTTTATGTTTCCATATACTCTTAATTTGAAAACAGGAAAGACAGTTAATGGATGTCTACTAGACTTTTGTCAACTTGGGTTGGAACGTGATTGAAATGTCTTGACACATTGTCTTTGAGCGTTGGGGTGGTTTCAATAACCGGTGTTAGTTACGGCTGTCAACGCGTAATGGACGGTGCTGATTCCTCCACCATGTTTTGTGTCACTTGATTTGCAAGCCTACAATTTAGATGGAGTCATCAATACTTTTGTTGTGGGTGCCCAGTTTTCTGCCGGTTTTAGCTTAATATAATACTACTAAATGACTAAAAAAAGTACTATACTTTTTTTTTATTTTTTGATAATCTAGTACAATACTTCTTTGTTAAGCTAAATTTTGACAACATACATTTAAATAATATATATAATATATATATTATAGCTATACTCTTATTTTTGATCGAACTGACTATAAGAGCTATACTTTTACCGGTAAATGTTATGTAGAGTTATTATATATGTTTTTCAATTAAATTCAAATATATGGTTATATTGTGCAAAGCAAACATTAAAGGGTATGTTTGTTGGAGAAATAGAAAAGTGTGAGGATAAAATAGACTTTAATTTTCCTTATTTGTGTTTTGTTGAAAAGGAAAAAGTGAGGGGATGAAAAAATTTAATTTGTATAAATTTACTTATACACCTTATTAAAAAATGATGCTTGTTTCTAAAAAAAATAATGCTTAATTAAAACAACAAAGTAGCAAACCACCAACCAAAAAAAAAAAAAGACAATCATTCAAATTCATTAAAAAATAAAATTTATGCCTAAAATGGACCTTTTATTTTCTATCCTCCATGTTTCACCCCCAACTAAACAAACCCTAGCTACAAGCCTCAAAGTGTTATTTTTTCCTGAGAATAATTAAACTCAATGTATTATGTGTTTCAATATAATTTACTAAATTATTTTTATTGTCCTTATGTGGGGCCAGAAAAACAGGTGGCCTTGGCCCACTCCAAGCCAAGCCCAATGGCCCACGCTGAGGTATCAGGTATCGAAATCGCAAACCCTAGAAAAATAAAAAGTTTAACTTACTTGCTCGCACGCTCGCTTTCGCTTCAGATCGCGGCGATTCTCTGACCTCGACCGATCTGACTCAATGGGGTGGTTCGATTGCTTCGAATGCTGAGCGAAGAATGTAGCTCCGGCGATAATCGGCGGCGAAAATGTCGGCTCCTGTAGCGGCTTTCGAGCGGCCCCGCCTTGGGCTTAATACGGTATTATGACCTTTTCCTGTTTGGCTACCGAGAAATTTTTTAGAATTGGAAGGAAAAGTTTAGTTATTTTTTTATTTCTCTTATTTAGAAAATCCGAAAATTGTAGGAAATTTATTTACTTAAATTGGTCGTTTTCTGTGAGAAACTAAGAAAAGGAAGTAATTGAGGATTTAGTGTTTAATTGGATCCATGTTAATGAAAAATTTTAAGAAATTTTGAAAGTTCGATGACTTTCTTCTTGCTAAATTTGATAATATATTTTTGATATTGTGTTTATTAATGTAATATTGCTGTGGCGTTATTTTATTTTTATTTTTAATTGGATTGTATTGTTATTAACTGATTTTTATGGGACTGATGTGGATGATATGACTCGTGGGTCTTACAATGTTGGTGCGGAGAGTTTTTAGGAATGAATGTTCTGTTCGAGGTTTCTAGTGTGGCACCAAGGGGCTTTACTAGCTATGATTGGTATTAGCTTCCCTAATAATATGTGAGAAAATTTGTTATGCTTCATGCTAAAAATAGGTATCAAGATGTGATGAGCCTTATTGGGAACAAAAGTTGGGTCCGATATCTGTGGTTTTCAATTAATTTGTCATTTGGACAAAATTAAAAATATAATAAAAACAATTTTTCATAAGAGAACTGCTAACATCTGTCTGTGATGTGTGAATGTGTGTTTGCCTCTGCCCGTGTTCACTGTTCATGCACATACATAGGTTTGACCTCATAGTTTTTTGAGCACAAAGTTGTTTTGCTGCTTGCTATGCCTTTCAGTGACTTGGGAAAACAATTTTCCAGTTGAAATTTAGAAAATAGAAGTATTGAGGATTTAGAGGGGATTTCAGTGAATACAAATTTGATATTGTTGGATGTCAAAAAGTTATTAGGTTTTTGTACACTTCGCTAGAATTTCAAAGTTACTTAGGTTATTGTTTTTGTTCACCATATCCCGATGGGTACTATACTGAGCTCTGAGTATTAAATGCCTCACGCATGTAGGCCATTCTTAATTCATTTAAAAAACCAAGTATCTCATTAAGCTCTCAAACTGTTTTCTGTAAGCTTTTAACATCATTAACTGAACCTGTCCAACCCCAAGCTATTTGGCTTATGTAGTAGGATATCTTTTGAAAAACAACTAACTTTTATATGAAGGTTTTCCCGTGCTTTTCAAATGGCAGTTAATTTAATAATTCCCTAAATCATTCTAGCTTAACTTTTAATTATTTGGATTTTATTGATGGGTTTGGTAATGCATGCTTTGTTAACTAATTAAATCATAATAGGTCCTCTAAGCATGTAAAATTTTTTCCATCTCCTTTGTAATGCTAAATTTAGTTTCATTCAGCACTAGGTAGGCAGTGATTGTTCATGGTTTCTAACACATCAGATGTTTTGACAGGTTTTCAAGAGTGGCCCTCTTTTCATATCTTCAAAAGGTCGGTAAAGAAATTTTTTTTTTTTTTTTGCTTTTTCTTTCATTAATTTTATTTGTTCAGGTTCTCCTGCATATATATTTGTTGTGATTGTTATCACATATACTTTTAATTACATGGCTTTGTATGATAATGGAGTAGAAGTATTCATACAGGATTATTAAATAAACAAGTAATAGGGAAAAAGAAGCACATGTATTGAAAGTATTTTTATGATTATGGGGTAAAAGTATATTAGAGTATTTTTTTTTCCCTAAAATATTTTTGATAGCTTTTGAGAAATTTGTTGTTTTCAGTAGTTGGAGCATCGCTAATGAGCTCTAGCTCAAATTGTATTTCTTCTCTTCATAAGAACTAGGTGGAGGAGAAGATCATGAATTCGAGACTCATTGGGTTCATTTGTAACTTGCTAGTAGAAAAAAGTAGTTGGAGTATTAAAAAAACATTACAGAACTGTTGAAATTTTAATGAAGGAATTAATTTTCTTTGTTGCTGCATGGATTGTGTGGAATAAATAAAAATTAGAATATCTTTGATGGTTTGGAATCTACTATCTTAAGAAGAGGTTAGAATATCAGATTTACTAGACTGGTTCAAGATTGGGAGTTAGAATCGTTTGCATCCTTCATGGACCTTATATATTCTGGATCTTGGAGAAGGAATGGGGTGGATAAAATGTTTTGGAAACTCTCTCCTAGGGGTGTTTTTGATGTTTGTTCTTATTATAGGGCCTTGCAACCCCCAAACCTCTATTCGTTTCCGTGGAAACTGTTGTGGAAACCAAAAGTGCCTACAAAGGTTAGTTTCTTTATTTGGACAGTGGCTTTGGGGAAAATTTTAACCATTGATAATTTAAGGAGGTGAAAGGTGGTAGCGTTGGATTGGTGTTGCATGTGTAAGAGGAATGGGGAGAGTGGAGACCACTGACCATTTACTCCTACACTGCCCAGTAGCTCAAGAGTTGTGGAACATGGTGTGTTCACTATTTGAGGTTCTTTTGGTCATGCCGCGTAGTGTTGTGGAATGTGGTTTGTTTCCCTGTCAAATTTGGAGGTTTAGGGATCTTGAGGCCAGTTATCTTTAACCAAGCTCTTTAAGGGAAGCTTCTTTGGCATTATGCTACTGAGAGGGACTCTCTTTGGAGAAAAGGTTGTGGGGGCTAAATATGGGGAAGGGGAAGGTTAGTGGTGTAACTGGTGTTCAACTGAGGCTAGGGGTCTTATAGGGTGACTGTGAGGAAGTATATTAGAGGATGAGGGTGACTTTGTGGAAGTATATTAGTAGATGATGGAATATATTTTCAAACAATGTGAAATTCATTGTCAGGGATGGTAATCTTATTCAGGGGATCGAAATTGTATTCAGTTTTATATGATGTGTGGTGTGGTGTGGTGATGAACCTCTTAGAAATGGCCTCCCTGATTTTTATGAGATCACAATTAGTAAACAAGCTACTGTTGCTCAGTGATAGCTTACCAATTTTCCAAAAAAATTAAGTTGTTAGGAAATGGAGAATTTAATCATAATTAATATTCTAATACTCTCCCTCGTGTGGGCCCACACTTCCCCTTAATAAGTGGCCCAACACTTGAGATTTTTAAGTTCTTAAATGGGAGTTAGAGAGAAGACAGGGTTCGATTTTAGGACCACCTACTCTAATACCATGATAAATTATTCTCCTAAAAGTTTAAGTTGTTAAGAAATGGTGAATTTATTCATTTATTGTCTCCCATCAATGTTTAATCATTCAATTACTGTTGGGGTTGTTTTGTACTATGAATTAGTCCTAAACAATCACATTGTTTCACCCATTGGCTCCATCTTCTTATAAAAGAGTTCATGTAAATGGTTTCTTCATTGTTGCAGTTGGAGTTTTCCCGTTGTATGAAGTTCTTTTTACAAATAACTGTATTATGGTTGTTATTTTACTTTTACGTAAAAGTTGTTTGGTATTGCTTATGCTATGCTTTATTGAACTTCTGCAGGAATAGGCTGGAAATCTTGGAAGAAGCGGTGGTTTATCCTCACACGCACTTCCCTAGTTTTCTTCAAAAGTGATCCTGTTAGTAGTAGTAGATAACCTCTATCTCTCTTTTTGCTTTGGATTACGTTCATATGGTTTACTTACTCTGCCAACTCTTTAATTTTATTTATTTTTTAATTGTTCTAAATTATTGGAGGATGCTTCTAGCTGCCATTTGTTGCATGAGTATTTTATTATTGGTATCTATCAAATTTTTTTTTTTGTTTTTTTTGTTTTTGCATGAGTATTTTATTATTGGTGGATTTTATATCCTTTTTGCATTATTGGAAATGTAGCAAAGTGGCATACTTGGCATGAATTGCTGAATCCCACAAACACATCAAGTCCTTGAATGTAAGTTGTGCCCAAAGCCATTCATTCAAAGGCATGTCTGCCTTTTTTTTCTGAATGAGTATCATAAATCTTAATTTTGATTTGAAAAACTGCCATAAGCTTATACATGTTGCCAACCAGACAAAGGGAGAGGTGCTTGACAGTTCCTCTGATCTTCCCTCCCCCACAAAGGACATGTAGTAGGTCCTCATTTAGTTAAACTGGCTGTAGAAGATCAAATCCATTTTCTAATGGCTGCAGCTTAATATTGCACCTATGGTCAAACCTTGCAAGTATCGCTGCTGTGCAGGTTATGTATAAATAGTGATGGGGACCATCTCTCGTACCCTCTGGTGCCTGCTGCAAACAGAAGCCCGTTCTAGAAAGGAGGCATAATCTGTTGTTGCCTCTCCGCTGGGTTCTGCAATGTTGATTGACTACAAAGAAACACTGCACATCATTTTTAATGTCCTCTATGCTTTCTCTTTCATCTTTGCTGCCTACTTTGAGACTAATTTTTAGATTAAGAGATTCACACCTATATATATCGTTCAAAGCTTTAAGTCCTCTAAAGCTTAGAATATGCCCAGGCCTATGTTTTCTGAGCTTGTCATAAGAAAATGCAATATTCTACTTTGTCAATTGTTGTTGAAACTTAATTTTTTCCCTGCCAAAAGGGATCCCTCTGCAGCTTTAAATTGTGGTATCAACATCAGTCCTCCAATTACCAATGCTCTAGCTGTTGAGTTGCATATATTCTTCCATTACTGGTTACAACCCTTTTTCTGGGCAATCAAATTTGGTTTTCCTTCATGATATAAGGAACCCCTTTCATCTCCCTCTCAGCTTTCACAGTGTGGACATCATTTGTTTGTATGGACTTCTTATTTAATTCTGGGATAATCCAATAGTTTTTTTTTTGGGAGGCACTCTGCAAAGCATTATTAAACTAATTTTTAAACTTGTTGTGAGAAGGGGTTTAGAAATGTAGTTTAATTTAAGAACAAGAGAAAGCATAAAGTGTGACTTTATCTAACTGCTTTTCATCTCTTCATATGATAAAAGGGGAGGACCAAATATAAAGCTGAACAGTGAGGAGATCTTCCTGTCTCTTCTCTCATTGCATGCAAAGAAATTAAAACCTTTATGCTCTTATTTTTGTCTTTTTTAAATGCTAGTCTTTATTAGTGTTAGTGCTGATAGTTTTGTCCTTTGCTTTACTTGTTATCCTTCTTATCAAACCTTGATTGTGAAAGATGTTAAGAATTGGTTTCGTTATCCACTTAACGAACAACACATAATGGGTAATGAGAGATGATTTGTTAGGCAACAAAATTGTGTTTAGTTATATGGTATTTCCAGATTTTTATACACAATTTTTGGGACAGTAATAATTTTTAAATAAGTTAACTGAAACAAATACATCTTTTTTTTTGTCATGTAGAGTGCACTTCCGCAAAGAGGTGGTGAAGTAAATCTGACTTTGGGAGGCATTGACTTAAACAATTCTGGGAGGTATGCATGATCACTGCTATTATTTTTGTAGAAGTATTATCAACCATGTAGCTTATAGATGTAATTGTTTGCCTTGCAGTGTTGTGGTTAGGGAAGATAAAAAATTGTTGACTGTATTGTTTCCAGATGGGCGTGATGGGCGAGCCTTTACTCTAAAGGTGCTTCATTTACTAGTTTATTATCACTGCTAGTTTCTTCCACAGTGGAAGGAAAATATTTATGTATCATTGTGTCTCACATTCCTGTAAAAAATGTTCATTTTCTAAATTCCAGGCTGAGACGTCTGAGGATTTGTACGAGTGGAAGACAGCCCTAGAGCACGCCCTTGCACAAGCACCAAGTGCTGCCCTTATTGTTAATGGGATTTTTCGGGGTGACACTAATGATTCAATTGATGGGTCCTTCAATCAATGTTTGTACTTTTTATTAGAAATCTTCATCCTAATATCAGTTAATCTTCTTTGAATTTTGTGTCTCTGCACATGTTTATTGTGTGTGTGTGTACACATAGTTTAATATTACAAGATTCATGTATTTTATCCAGGGAGGGATAAGCGTCCGGTTAAATCCTTGGTTGTTGGAAGACCAATTTTGCTTGCACTAGAAGATATTGATGGAGGTCCATCCTTTCTTGAAAAAGCTCTTCGTTTTCTTGAGAAGTACGGTAAGTTGTGATATCAATTTTTTGTCTGTTTTTATTTTAGTTACTCTACACCAAGTGCTTTTCTTCTTTGTCGTAAACTTAAGCCTTTTCTATTTTTATTATTCATAAACAATTGTTTTTGTTAGGCACCAATCTATGTTATTTCTCTCCCTGGATTTGATTGATTTCATTCCCTTTTCAAGTTTTGTGTGTGTGTGTGAATTATTTTGTTTCATTTCGAATGACACCCATGCTAGTTGAACTAGGTAGGTGTCACATCTTTTTGGTTGCATTGTTGGTACATATATCAGATTGCCCGTTAATGATTTGTGTAAAAAATATTAAAAGCATAGGAAGATGGTATTTGAATGACTCATGACTTGATTTTTAGTTTTCCTAAAACTGCATCTATCTATAAATAATAGTAGTTTGGATATTTAAAAATGAACTCTGGCTGATTAATATATGTTAGAAAGTATAATTCATTTTCATGTCATTGACGACCAAATCAAGATATTGATTGCCAGAGAAAATAATAGGATTGGTTAATAAATCAAGGGATTGAAGCAAATATGCAATTCAAATTCAAATGTTCATTGACTTTTGTTTGTAATCTCCATTATAAATATGGATTCCGTTGTAATGTATTATCAGGAAAAGCGTATGAGATAATGTAACTTTTTGGGCTCTTGTAACGTGGATGTAGGCCACAAGGCTAAACCATGTAAATCATCATGTATTCTCTATTCTCTTTTCTCTATCACTCCATCACAAATTTCTACAATATACTTAACCCCCTGAAAAAACAAATTCTTGTTGTTTGAAGTGAATGCCAGCTGGATGACTGACTGAGCTACCCCAACAAACATTAGCAAATGGCTACCCATGTTACTTATCAACGTTGATGTTTGTGAATTTAGTTTATCTTGAGTATCATCAGTGCAAAGTGTTGAATAGAACCATAGTGGAAAAGCAAATTTGGAAATTCAATTAAGGAGAGAAATTAAAATGCAAAGAAAATGTCTTCCTCCTGATCCAACACTTTCTGCTTATTGACCTTGTTTTATTCAACAGGAACTAATGTTGAAGGTATTTTACGACAGTCTGCGGATGTTGAGGAGGTAGACCACAGGGTTCAAGAGTATGAACAAGGTAGCTTTTCTGCTCAAGCAATTACTAGAAGTAGGAAAAAATTATAGATGTTATTTTAGTTTTGTTGAATGTGTAGTTTGTTTTGAGTCTATGTTAACTGGTTGTTCACATACCTTTCTAATTGAGGTTATTCCCTTCCTGATGATCTTCTTATCGTTTTTAGGCAAGACTGAATTTGCTCCTGATGAGGATGCTCATGTTGTTGGAGACTGCGTTAAGGTAATTGCTGACTACTCAATGCCCTTCATGGCCATTAAATTTTAGAGTTCAATATTCATTGAAACTGTTTAATCTGCAGCATATCCTTAGGGAGTTACCCTCTTCTCCAGTTCCAGCATCCTGCTGCACTGCATTGCTGGAGGCTTACAGTAAGTTCAACTATTATTATTTTGTGTCCTTTCTATTATATTTTTTCAGAAGGGATGGTTCATGGTTGTAATGATTTGTCATTATTTTGTTGAGAAGTCTGTAGCATTTATGTGGGAGATGGTTGTAAAGCAGATTGTAGTCATTAGACTCTTTACTTTAGGTGTGAAAAAAAATGAATGAATCAATCATGCAAAAAGAATGATAGTTTCGGATGCAAGTTGACAAAAGCTAAAGACTTACAGCGTTAATATATTTAGAGGTCCTTTGTGTTTGCCTTATTTGGAGTCTCTTGAGTTATGCGAAATATTGTGTCTCAGATGCTTTACTGTTGGAAAGGAAATTCCATTGTCATAGAGGCACTAAGATATGGAAGGTAAATTCCATCGCCATAGAGGTGCTAAAATATGGGAGGTGGTCCTGTTTATGTGTTATGTAGGCAATCTGGTAAGCATGATAACAAAGTGTTTGAAGGGTTTGAGCATCCTGTCACCAAACAATACTGTGCTGAGATGTTTCTTTGAACGGAAGACAAATCTTGGCAGTATTCCTTGTCATTTTCTTGATTTTATAGAGACTTTGAACTTGACTTTGTAATCCTCCTGGTGTAGTTTGGTACACAATTATTGCTACTTTTTTTCTTAATAAATTTATTTTACTGAGAAAAAAAAAAAAAAACTATAGCTCTTATTTTTATTTTATATTTTTGTACCGCCTGCATAAAAGACAGCCAAAACACACGGGAAAAAAAATAAAGATATGTGTTAATCAAAGGCAAAGTCACTTTTTAGCATTTGGGATTCTTTCTTATGCTTTTCTTGAGAATGCTATGTCGGAGACTGGATCTTTACATAGTGCTAGTTGCTCTGTTTCGTTGGCTCTAATTGAACATGGGTTTCCACTTTCCAGTCAGGTTGTGTGTTGATATAAACTGATTGCACGTATAAATAAAGATGCATCTTGGATCATTGACTGAACTTGATGTTTATGCCTCGGAGGAAACAATTCCTATGTATACTACTGTGTGTGATGCAGTACTCCAGTTCTGGGGTTAGGTTTCTCTTTTGTATGGAATGGTAAAATTCTTTATGTTCTGTTAACAGGATATTGGAACTGGTACACATATATTAAAGAAAGACTATGGATTATGTTCAGCTGTTTGGTTCAAATGATTTTCTGTTTTTCAATATATTTTTGCTTTCTAATAAAATTTGGGTGCATAGAAATTATCAGCTTATATTTTTATAGTGGATTTGATTGTACATTTATACTTAAAGAGTTAATGCTGTTGCTTTGCTTTTCCTACTGTATAAGAAATTGATCGGAAAGAAGTTCGGATAAATGCAATGCGCTCAGCAATATTGGAGACATTTCCTGAACCAAACCGGCGCTTATTACAGAGGTAATCCCTTTCTCTCTTTTACTTGATGTCTATTTTTGAGAGTCTGTAAGGCATATAGCCCTGCCTCTGCCAGTGTTGTATCAACTTGACCATGGAAGGGTGAAGGTTATGGGTAATATGGTGCCCTGTATAGCTTCTTATTGTGGGAGCAAATTTGAGCTTAGTTGTGCTTTTTTGGGGATCACATAAAGGAATGCTTATTTTTCTCTATAGCCCTTTTCCAAAGATAAGGAAATTCCAAGCATTTCCCAGGTCATCTCTGTCAGCTTTGGCAATAGAATGGATCTTTCTCTTATTTAAATTTCCTTAGAACTCCCCCACAAGACCATCTGACTCTGTCCATATTGATCTCTGTTCCATAACACTTGAATTCAACTAACAAACAGAAATTAAATTATTCCAATAATATCCTGGAAGGTTCCATTAAACTTCAAATATTTCTCAAGAGAGGCTGCCAAACCAAACTGGCTGGGATTAATTGGAGGAAGTTGGAGTATTATTGGACATTTAAGCTGTAGAGGAAAATGGACTGTTTTTTTCTCTAGATTTGTATATATCAACCCATCTGTGTCCTCAAGGAAGTATAAGTTTCTTGCTTCCTGGGTGATAAGAAAAATACTAACACTGAAGACAAATCAGAACCAGCATGAAACAAATTCAAAATTTCAATGTCATAATGGGAGTAAACTGAAACCAACTGATGCTTATCTTAGTGGGAAGATCACTCTCCTTTGTGAGCTAAAAATGGAAAAGGATACAATGTACAAAATTTCTGCCTTTTGCTGATTAATCAAATTTGAGGCGAAACAGCAGTGATATCCATTTGTTTGAGCATGTGTCCTATATCTAAATCTTTAAGGAAAATTCTTTGAAAACTTGGATTTGTTGGATTTGGGATGAACTGTAGACCCAGACATACTAGGTTTGATCCCCACTAGGAGTTCCTCTAGATTACTTGATACATGGTTCTGGTAGGTGGGGTCATGTATCCATGGTTTACTCCCGAGGGGTGAGTCCAAAGGACCCTGCCTTGCTGAGGTTCCACATCATAAAAAAAGGGATAAGAAAAAAAAAAAAATCTAATGATTGGATAAGTGAAAAATGTGTCTAAGGCTGGCAATTACAAATTCCTTTGTTAATGAATATAAGAATGAAGGACCTTTTTTTTACAGAGACCTTTTCTTTTGTTAAAAACTATATGAATATGTGAAAGAAGGACCTAAAGCAACAAAATTATGAGAAGGGCTGAAATATTTTAATCTTATGGGGCTAGGAGCAACCTGGGGAACCTTGGAGGAAAAGACATTGATACTGATACGATTACTTGAAGGTGAATTATGTGGTATTTCTTTGTTAACTCATTAAAGAAGCTGTTAGAATTATGGTTTAACGATTAAACTCACCATTTCCTAATAGCTTAAGCTCTTGTGATAGTTGATAATTTATCATGGCATCAAAGTAGGAGGTCCTAAGTTTGATCCCAGTCTCCTCTCTACCTCCCATTTCAAATATAAAAACTCACTTATGTTGGGCCCCACTAATTAAGGGGGAGTTTGGACCCACACGTGAGGAGCAGTGTTAGAATTATTGTTAAATGATTAAATTCACAATTTTCTAACAGTTCTTGACAACTTAAATTTTTGGGACAATTGTATATTTATAATGGAATTAGGGTAGAAGATCCTGGGTTTGATCTTTGTCTCTACCTCCCATTTAAAATGTTAAAAATCTCATGTTTTGGATGGTACTTATTAAGGGCAGTTTTGGCCTACATGTGAGGAGTGTTAGAATTATGGTTTAATGATTAAATTCACTATTTTCTAATAGCTTAAGTTTTTAGGACAATTGGTAATTTGTCAAAAGCGATAGAAATCAGTGCAAATACATTTTGTGACAACTGTATTATCATATGAAGAATATTGGCTATGTAAAGAAGGATTGTCCATTGTTCCCTTTAGAGATAGTTTGGAAAGGGCATCTAAGCTTCTTCCACACAGGCCTTATTTAACAGAAATTTCTTAATTATAAGCTTGGAGTTGCTATTTTAAGAAATCCAATAAAGATTATGTTCTAACTATTTATGTGCTCTACCTTCTAGCTAATTCTGAGATTGGCCTAGTATGCATAAACTATTCGAGCACTGTCTTCTTGAGACAATCTCTATTTTATTGGCAAAGATAAATAAGCATTTAGTAAAAACTGATGCTTACGATTCATTAGTTGAATGTGGAATGATGGGCTTTAATAAAAGTGATTTACTTTGGGTGTACCCTAATCGTGTGCTCTAGTAAAATTAAAATAACAGATGCATCTGTGCTTCGTGGCATTCATGTTTGTCAGTGTTGTAAGATAAATATGATTAAAATATGCATATTTTGTGAATGAAGACTGAAGTTGCTAGTGATTCTTCAGTGAAGCTTGTTGCAGGACTATATTTTCTTATTTTGAATGTAGTTACTAACTTCATGACATTTTTCCACAGAATTCTGAAGATGATGCATACCATCTCTTCTCATGCTCATGAGAACCGGATGACTCCATCAGCTGTTGCTGCTTGCATGGCGCCCTTGCTTCTACGCCCTCTATTAGCTGGCGAGTGTGAGTTGGAGGATGACTTTGATATTAATGGTGATAGTTCAGCCCAACTTCTTGCTGCTGCAAATGCTGCTAATAATGCTCAAGCAATTATTACGACTCTCTTGGAGGAGTATGAGAATATTTTTGATGTAAGATACTCTTTATCCAGCAGCTTTTTGATTAAAAGAGTAGAGTTTAAACTGTTAGATCTTTTTGCTAGACAGAGTGTTGTCTCAACTTGGGTACCTCAATTTAGACTGCTCAGTCCATGTAACATGCTAGGATGAAGACCTAATTCTGATTTTACCTTCAGAATTATGTTGACTTTGTCATTGTTGGACTCTCAAGCAAGTGCTCTATAACATAATTAAATGGTAATGTGTAGCTACTGTGATCTGTTGTTTCAGGAAGAAAATCTTAACAGATGCTCCATTTCAGCTGATTCTCGGATTGAAAACAGTGGGACCGAAGATTCAACTGATGATGAAAATTTAGATTTGAAAGACAATGGATACCATGATGCAGAAAATGAAGTTGATCCAGAAACAGATGATGATCCGGAACGTGTGCACAGTGGAAAATTGAGTGAAAGTAGTGGTTCTGCTGGGAGTGATCTTTATGATTATAAGGTGCTCTCTCTCTCTCTCCCTCTCTCTCTCTCTACAATCACACATGCAGGCAGCACTCATGAGAGAAGCCCAGATTTTTAAATATGTTTATGCCTATAGATATTTGCTTTATTCGTGCATGCATTTGTGTATACGCGTAGAGACATCTAACAAACATTTGATTGCAATCTTGTGTTCTGTTATGTCTTCAATGGTCTTACCATTGCTGCTTCAAATTTAAGATAGTAGATATGTCAAATTATGTTTATCTTGTCCTGCATGATGTGTTGTAAATGTTATCTTTTGCTTCCAGATGCTGATCTTGGTTTTAATGTTGATGCTTTTGATCTAAATTAGCTATCTTGTTGAAAATTAAGTGAGCTCTCATAAAAACTAGTCAAACCTTAAATATTGGCTATCTATCTTAGTTCCCTTCTGAAGATGAAAATACTGAACTTTTTAACAAATATTTTACTTTCGGTACAATTCTTTGTTAAATTATAGCGGGAAAAGGTTCATTGTAATAGGCATCTCCCAGCGTTTTTCTATTGATGAAAGTTTCAAAAGTTTGATAATCCTATTTGAGTTGAAAGTTGTCTCCTTGTTGATGTGCCTGGAAAAGAAATGAAATCTCACCATTCTAGACGTCTGATTTAATTCTAAGTTCAGCTAATTTTTTTTTATGAAGTGTTGTCATTTGGGCGTGTGGAAGGTTATAAGGTGTAACCAGTCATAGTACACGTACACATGGTCGTTAGGCACATACACTCGTGTGTACATATATAAGATTTTTTTGATTATGCTAGACCACATTTGTTGATGTTTACTTTCATTCTGTTCGCTTAACAGGCCTTTGGGGGTGATGATTCAGATGTTGGATCCCCTAGTAAAAAGAATCATGCTTTGGTTGAGAGTTCAAATTTATGTGTTGATCATCAACAGATAAGGGATCCTAATGGTCAACTGTCCGAGGAACAAGGCAAGCAGAAGAATGTAAGCGATAGCTCCATTAATGAGATCAACACTCCAAGTGTCTCACCTGCTGGCGAGTCTTACCGATCAATGGGGGAGATCCTGTCCTCAATGGATACAGCACATCCTTTGCCCATGCCTGCTTTTGAATCAGGTGCTGGAAAGCCAGTGGGTAAAGTTACAGGGTCCAATGTTAATGCAAAGCGATCATCATTCTGGGGACGGAGCAATGTGAGTTGCCATATGCTTTGTTTTAATAAACACAAGATGTTCTAGTCTACTTTCTACGGTTTTGAATCTTCTAGTGCAATGCTTTGATTGTTTTCTTTGCTAAACAATGCTTTGATTGTTATGCAGGCCAGAAAGACACCCTCAATGGAATCAGTTGATTCTTCTGGAGAAGAAGAGTAAGATACTCATAATATGCATTAGCACATTGCTTAATCCATGTTGACCAATGTTATTTTTTTTTTTTTTTTTTGAGAAACCATGTTGGTCAATGTTGAACCTTTTTTATTATTATTCTCTCTCTCTCTCTCTCTCAAAGACACGCACACAGTCTCACTTACGTGATGAGAATGACACTATGGTCAATAACATCGTGTTATTAGGGAAACATAGACACTATGCACATTTTATGATTCTAACTTTTTAACTTGATTTTTCTTTCGTCAGAACCTTTAAACCTTGGGAATACACTGTTATTGGGATTTGGTTGTTACTAGGGAAAAATAGATAATCATTGGCTTCTAGTTTTAATTTGGGCATCTATAAAGGCTTGAACGTCATTTATATTCCTTTTTATATTTTAAAAGTATTTTTGCACGGACTTGTTTATTTTATTTTTTAGAAAGCTTTGGCAACTGTACATAAAAAGCTCTTTGTTTAATGTGATTTGCTCAATACAGGTAATCCCATTTGTGTAAAAAATTAATTTGGTGTATTGTTTGTAGGCTTGCTATTCAGAGGCTTGAGATTGCCAAAAATGACTTGCAACACAGAATTGCAAAGGAGGTAACATTGCTTTTGCTGAAACCATTGTATTCTAAATCATAATTGTGTTTTTTACTAACAGGATTAACCATCAATATTCACAGGCTAGAGGAAATGCAATTTTACAAGCAAGCTTGGAGAGAAGAAAGCAAGCTTTGCATGAGCGGCGCCTGGCACTTGAACAAGATGTATTTCCTCCTTGCCTGTTAAATATTCACATATTATTCATAAAATAAAATAAGAAGTATCCCACATATTATGTCAGGATTTGTTGTCTTGATGTTGAATATATTCTTGCTCTTTCATACATGTGCTATAAACATATTCTGCCTTATATGTTCTTGTCATTTTCTGTATAACCATCTTATTATGCTCAACTTTTTGACAGAAAGCTCCTAAAGTAATTTCATGGTATTTGTTTCTTAATCCGCGCACCTACACTTATGCATTAATGCAAGTTGTAATTTAGACTAAACAAGTAATATAGATAAAAGGCCATACCTACTACCTGTATAATTTTCTTGCTTTTTGATTATTCTTGGGTTCACTCTTCCATTTGACTTTTGACATCAGGAATGTTAAAGAGTGTGAGGTCTCTATGTCTGTGGTAAAGGAGTGTGGGCTACAATCTTTCTAGACATTTTGAATGTGATGGGTTCCTATGGTATTATATTTACCTCATTTGATGGTCATTTGAGAATACCTTTTAAGTTATAATCCCCAAAATGTGTTGAGACAACTGTGCAATTAATCTTAGATACAATTGAACTACAAGAACTTTACTTTTTAAAAGAATCATATTATTGATTGTAATTGTATCAGGCTCAACATTTTGGCATATTGGCGTGTTAGATGCTAGTGCATTCTGCACAAATTTCTATAATTTTTTTATTGTATTATGCCTTGGATCTGAGTTCTTCTAGAACAGGTAAAGAGTGGTGCAAAGTTAAGATATTTGAGATTTGTGATAGATAAGTTATCTCTTAATACATTAGTGTTTGAATCTGTTACAATTTAAGCATCTGGCTTATTTTTCAGTTTGACCTTCCTTAGTATTCCTTTGAAGAAAAGTAATTGTAGCATCAATGTATGACATAAGTAACTATTATTTTTATTTTTTGCACGTTTTTAATACACATGCACTTATATGTTGAAGCCATATCGACCTTGCCTGTTTTCATGTGGAGCATATTTAATACCATAGATTAATTGCACCATCTACTTCGTTTGAGTCTTGTGACTTTTAAATGACTATAGGTTTCAAGATTGCAAGAGCAGTTGCAAGCTGAAAGAGACCTTAGAGCTGCACTTGAAGTTGGTTTGAGCATGTCCTCTGGACAATTTTCCAGTTCACGTGGCATGGATTCTAAGGTTTGTATAGATCTTAAGGTAGTTTTCTTTACCTTTCATTTCAAATGCTTGTATAACACATGCTTATGACTTCAAACTGATGTGAAGACAAGGGCTGAGCTAGAGGAGATTGCACTTGCTGAAGCAGATGTGGCCAGGTTGAAGCAGAAAGTTGCAGAACTCCACCATCAACTTAATCAACAGAGACAGCATCACTATGGTTCCCTCTCTGATGCATGTGACCGTTATCAAAATGTCCAAAACCATAATTCTCAACAGTGAGTTTTAGAAAACATGTTATCTTTTTTCTATGGTCAGCTTATGGTGTTAAGTTATAAGTAGTTGCATGCCTTGTTTTTACTTTAGGTCGTAGGGGCTGTTTCTCAAGCTTACTGGTTTGAGTTTTCAATTTGCCTTATATCTTGGCATGTATATACCAATGTTATCAGTTGCGCACCAAGGGACCTTTTTTTCCTGACATCATGAAGGTTGATTGTGATCCACATGTGATCTAATTCTATCTAATGTCAACTCTTAATCTGTCAATGTCATTGTAGCAATATGTGTCAATGGGCTCTTGCTCAAATTGCACCTCCTCTTGTAAAAGCAAGATGGTGGGCGAGGTTGTGGGTTCAAGACCCACTGTGTGTGTAACTTAACAATGGAAAGAAATATGTGATATGGTACAAAGCACACATATGGATGCCTAAGTGCACTGAAACGGAGAGAGGAAACATGTATGATATGGTACGGGTGTCAATGGGCTCTTGCTCAAATTGCACCTCCTCTTGTAAAAGCAAGATGGTGGGCGAGGTTGTGGGTTCAAGACCCACTGTGTGTGTGTGTAACTTAACAATGGAAAGAAATATGTGATATGGTACAGATATGGCAATATGTTAATTCTAACAAATTTGGTATATGACACAACATGATACCTTGATCAGTGATTCTATAAATAAATATTCTTAAATTCATACTATGCTAATTTTTAGTTTAAAAACAACAAATGCTGAATGGTGTAAAATATCTCTAAATAATAAAACCAATTAAGAAGCCTTTAGTTTCATAGAGAGAGGAGAGAAGAAAAAGAAAGTTAAAGATGTATCCCTCTGCATCCAAGAGTACCCATATCGGATTTTGATGCTCGATATGGCTATCTCTGTTAGTTTAGTTTGATGTATCTGTGCTTGTAGGTTTATATCCATATGTGTGCTTTTGATAGAGTGATGCCGGAGCAACATAGTGCATTATGAAAATTAAGGATGTTAATACTATTTCAGTTTAATATGGAAATTGCTGCAATATTTAATTTCAAAATTTTGTTAACTTACATTCTTGTTTGACCAAATAAGCATATTTACTGCAGGAGATTTCTTCAGCAAGATTTTGATACAACCCTTGCTTATTGTAATCAAGAAAGGAAACAGAGGACCGAGGTATGTTCTATAAATTTTCAGCATTTTGTCTATATCGCAAATGAGATGAGCTTATAATAGGTTGAATTTTGTATGGTATTGAGGTGCTGATCTTTCTAATTCATTATTCATCATCCTATTATTTAATTTCCATTTTCTGTCACCCTTTCAAATCTGTTTAAACTTTCTCTTTCTTCATTCTTTTGTTGTTTTCTTCCTCATGGTCCTTGGTTATTGGTGTAATGTCGCCTGATACCAAATCAGAAATGGTGGCATCACACTTGTAAACAATTTCACTATTCCTGTTGCTTTCATGGACTCCCTCCTAGTGCAGGGTGTAAGAAAAGGGGTGGGGGGATCCCCGCTTGGTGGATCTAGATGCCATCCTGCTTCACGAGTGGACATTGAACTTTAGCTTGGTTAACAAATGATATCGCTGTTCTCATCTGGGACCAGTAATTTATGAAGCTTAAGAGGCTAGCAATGAGCTAAGCTGCACCGACCCGGACACGGGTATAAATACGGGGGTACGGCAATTTTTGAAAAATAAGGGTATGACATGGCGTGGGTACAAAAATTAAATAATTAATTAAATTTTATATTTAGGCATATTTTTAAATATTTTTAGACATAAAATACGTTTATGTCTAGAATTTAAAAAATACAATATTTACAATAAACAACAAGTGAAGGAATGAGTTAAAGCCAAAAAGAAGAAGTGAAGGAATGAAAGGAAAAGGAAAAAAAGAAAAAGGAAGACAGACACGTGATGACTCTAAAATAGCAAAAGATATACAGTAAGTGCATTAAATTGCCACACCACTCCCACCTAACCATCTGACATCATTGACTAAATAGTTAGATAAGAACATTTGAAAGACACAAAGCTGAAAGCACACAGTTGTAGACTTGTAGTGCATTAGCAATGAAGAAACCAAAGACGCAGGAAAAAAAGAGGAGAATAAAGAAGATGTAGTGGCAGCTACAATGGAGAGGAATGGGATCTAAATTAGAAAAGGGTTTAGAAGGAAAAAAGAAAAGAAAAGAAAGATTTGGAGCACAGATCTTAGTCATTAGGCACCAAGTCAGTGAGTCACAGACCCATTTTTCTCATCTCCTTCTTCCTTTTCTTTTTCTTTTTTCTTCTTGTTTGTACAGGTCCGAAATCTCCTTACCGTGTTGGAGAAGCGAAAAAAAAAAAAAAAAAAAAAAAAAACCCTCTCGGACACCAAAGTCCGGCGAGTCTTACTGGTATCGGTGTCCAACATGTCGGACACCAATACTTTGCCAAAAATGGCGTGTCGGTGCAACCTAGGCAATGAGTACCTGAGCATTAACTAGAATTAGCTTATAGTTGGCTTGGCAAACATCTGGGCCAAGGCTGCTTATCTTTCCTTCATTGATTACATTCAGTTCTTTACGAATTGCTTAATCCTTAACTTCTCTCTCCATAGATATTGGGGGATGAATGATGCAGGGCAAAACCAATATGGATGCAACAATAAAATTGAAGAACAAAAAAAATGAAAAGGTAACCTAGGAATCAACACTTAGGTTTTCTTGAAGTCAGCACCAAGCAAGAGAGAACCATCTTGTGTTGGATGGAGTCAGTATTTGACCATTGGGAAATTTTCTAGAAATTTTATCCTCTGAAGCATTGACGCGGCAAAATGGGAGGCGCACCCGCATTGGACTCACGGCAACACTCCTCCAACAACACTCCTCCGACGCAGGCTGATTCTGGCCGAAATCAGACAAAACTGGCCGATTCGGCGCCGATTCTGGCCAAAATCAGCTGAGACCGGCTGATATCTTCTGAAATTTGCCGAAATTGGCCGAAATCATGGCCGAGATATATGTAAAAAAAAAAAAAAACAAACAAACTTGTGGGTTGTATTCTATATATCATCTCTTAAATTGGTATATATTTACAATTATATGAAAAAGTATGCTTAGTAGTATATAGAAAATATAAATAAAAATAATTTTAATAATTTTTTAATCGCCGCACCCTACTTTTTCAAAAATTGCTGAGTCCCGCACCCACACCCGAATCCGGAAACGCACCTGTGCTTCATAGATTTTATCAACCAAGCAAACAGTCTCCATTGGAGTACAATATTGTGCTTATATATTCTTTTATGACTAAATCCTCTTTGACTTAGAAAGGCCTAATTATTGCTTTACAAAATTATCCTTGACTCTAGTAAATTAAATAAAATTTCAATTAACCTAATTGACCAAAGGCCTAAAATAAACTGCAATTGATTTCCAAAATTAAACAAAACTAAATTGAAATGAGAATAGGATGCTCATTAGCCTCAGGCTGCCACAGATGGGGCTACCTCTCTATATCCATGTGTTTGTGTTTTTACCCTCCTTTTGGTATTGGGGTAGAGTTATTTGTTCCTCAGCTAGCTTTATGTGAAATTGAAAAATCTTGATGCAGAACTTTTAGACCACATTCTGGAGGTAGTCATTATCTGCATTATTCTGTTTAGCTGATTGGCTGTTGTAGTGCTGTATGTTTCAATTTAAAGCAGAAATGAGGAAACCGGATTATACATAGGACTGGATTGCCTCACCCAAGCCATCCGGGTGCAGCACATTGATCCTCTTTTTTCCTTCGTCTGTTAAATTGATTATAACAGTAGAAAAGAAAATTTGCTGGTTGATCACTACTGTTTGCATTCAGATGGCATCTACTAGTCAGAAGCATCCTTTCTAATCTCTCTCAATTGCCTTTTAAATTTCTACATAATGCTTGTTCATATAATGTTGTCCCTTTTAATATCCTGTTTGACCTTTTACCTCATTTATTTTTTCAAAACTCTTGTTTCAAAGAATGTACATCTTCAATTGGCCATATTGCCACAGGAGAGCTTGTTGGGCACAGACTGGAGAAGTATTAAAGGACAAGCGTTAGCACCTGGCAGCAGTATCAAGCAGCCTTCTCGAAAGCAACTTATAGATTCAACAAGCCTGAGTGACTCTAAAAGTACAGAGGCTTCGACAAGTATGTCCATGGATGAGCTATGTGCTGTTGATTCTGCCTCCGTGCCCTCCACTTCCAGAGCAGCAGAGGCAAGACAACATTCTTACTGTGAATCAATGGCACTTCTATAGCAAAATATTTTGACGTGTGTTATTGACTTTTTCTGATAATTAAAGTCATTCAAATATTTTATTTATTTGATTTGACACCTGAATTTACCTTATCAAATCCAATGATTTGCAAATCATTACAAAGACCCTGATCCCCCCCCCTTTTTTTTTTTTTTAAATAGCATTCTATATGTTGAAATTATTATCAATTTTAGTTCAGAGTATTCACTTAATTTATATCTGCCTTCCCAATTACTGTCTAGATATTGACCATGCAACCTGGTTCCAGGTGATAGAGTATCCAAGACATCCATCTGCAGCATCGTCTACATTAGTAGAATTAACATCTCGTCTTGATTTCTTCAAGGAAAGGCGTTCTCAGCTTATGGAACAGCTCCACAACCTTGATTTGAACTATGGCACAACGTCTTCTCAAGACTTTGTCTATAGACCGTCATCCCCACCATGGAATTGACTGACTGGAGATGATGCTTCATTGAATTTGTTGGGAAGAAGTTTGCCTTACTTCTTGATGTTGTATATCCTTTGACACCATTGCGTATATCTGTAGCCTCTGTAATCCAATGTAGTTTGTTTAATATTATTCTCTTTTTCATATTTAAAGTTTCCTTTTTCTCCTCCACTTTTGTGAGAGAAAGTGATTGGATTTTGGATGAGAAAGTCTCTTTTCTTTTGTTCCTTGGGTTCTTTATTTTATGTTGGTTTTTGGTTATAAACAATGTAAGTAGAGTAAGTATTATCTTGTTAATAATAGGTGGTGGATGTATGTTATTGAACAAACATATTTATAGTGAACAATAGTTTTCCTATTTGAGAAATTTTTACATAAACGTGCATTGCTGAATCACTGCTATGTAACAGACCTTCAAGGCAATTTTAATTATATAATCTACTTAAATTCTGATACCTGACCTTGCCTTTTTAATATCTGCTACTTCTCAGGGTTTGTTCTTTGTTTACTAATTTATATGGTTCTTTTAGTCCACATTCTTTGGGAAAGCAAGCATCTTAGAAGCAATCTCTGAAAGACCAAGTTAAAAGTGCAGTGAAAATGTATGAAGGGCCTCAAACTATCAAATAAAAAAGGGAAAAAAGGAAAGATTCCAGCAAAGCAAAAACTTCTGATTAACTTTACCAACTTCATTAGGATATTCACAAGGCACTTGGCTAACTTTACATGAAAATTAACAAGAACTCTGTTTATAAGTATTTTTTTCTAGGTTCAAAATAATCTATCTGAAATCTATATTCAAACATCTCAAACTAGAACAGGCACCTGAATAAGTTTACTTTATTTATTTACGTTATGAAATAATTATTAATTAAATTATTATAATGTTATTGGCTCAACCACCATTGGAAATCCGATTAAATTAGAAAACAGAGAACCATTTTATTCAAAATTCTACATTCTCTATATGCTGGGATGCCCCGCTAAACAATGTACTTCCACTCGTGTTTACATGCTCTAATTTTTAAAAGCACAAAGAGATTTATTTCTCAATCTATGATGTGCTCCACCTTTGAGAGGTTTAGCTCGGTTGCAAATTAAGGCTTTTATTGTTGTAGTGAGTCTCCCTCTATCATAATGTCTTGCACCTTGATATCCCAAATTGTTAGGATTTTAGGACGGATTTGGATTATGGATTGGCCTAGAACCTTGTAGTTTAATTGACACTTTTTAGTATTTTCAACGAAGACATTCAGGATTCAAATGTCTTCTCTGTTACTGTAGCTATCCAATTTATATAATAAAAAAATTACAGATTTGGAGTTTGAAGTTATTGTAATAAATGCGATGGCATGTGTTGAACATCTAAAGTGCACTAGGTGAAACTACAGGTTGAGTTTAGCTAAATTGAATATTAAAATTTTGGTATTGATTTATTTTATTTTAAACATGAGTTGAATTCGACCTTATTACCAAGCTAGTTTGATAAATATATTAATATAAATAAGTTATTCTCGAACTATGCTCAAGTTTTTATAATTAATTCGTTTAATTTGTGGTCTTAAGTTTCGACTATATAATAACCTATTAAAATGGTCTTTAATTTTTTTTGGGCTAAAACATACATGAGACTTAGGGTTTGTTTGGAAATAGCTTATTTAGCTAAAACTGAAAATTTTTTGCTGAAAACGTTATAAAAAAAATTGTTGGAAAATAAGCTGAATAATACAATGGGATCCATGAATAATATCAAAAGTACAGTGAGACCCATAAATATTAGCAAAAATAAGCTGAAAATTTCAGCCCATCCCAAACGAACACGCGTGGGGCCCATTTGGTACATGCGTTTAACCACATGTTTTCAGTTTTTAAACAACATTACACGTATTTTCAAAAAAATACAAACAATATTACTAGAATAATATTACCAAATGGGCACTAAAGTCTTTCAAAATATAACTTATACGTAACAGTTTCCTAACCTAAAAATGTGATAAAATAGTATTATAAACAAATTAAAATGAGAAATAAAAAGAGTCCTAATTCTTCCACATAAAATACAGAGAAATAAAAAGAGTCCTAGTTCTTCCACACACACACACAGTCCTAGTTCTTTGCCCCAGAATCAAGTGGTCATACATTCTAAGTAATGCTTTCCGCATAACAAATTATTTTAACTTTTTCATAATTTGTTGAGGTAGAAAATTATAATTAATGTAACATTTATTTTATTTGAGCTAATCACAAACATTATTTTTATTATAAACAAAATCACTCTTTGCCAATTTAACCTAAGAGTTGTCAATGGGCCAAGTCAAGTCGGCCTGGCCCATTTTTACTTGGCCCATGGGCACAATGAGCTGGTCATAATAGGATATTAACTAATTAATAGGTCGGGTTGGGTTGGGTTGAAAGAGAAAACCTCAGCCCATAACCCTGTCATAGGTAATGCCCATTTTGTCTTTAGCGAGCTGGGCTATTGAGTTAAGCCTAATGGGCTACCCATAGGGTTGTGCTAGAATATTATTTTATTAGGAAAGAATCAATTTTTTATAAGGGAATAATCGATTTATTTTTTTAAAAGAAAGAATTAAAGAATTTAATACTTAATTACAAATTTTTTTACAGTCAAATCTATTTAATTTTTTGTTTTGTTGATGGAAACCTATTTAATTTTTTTTTATTAAGGCTTTAAATAATTTTTTATTTTTATCTTTAATAAAAAAAAAAAAGTCAAGTGGTTAATTCAAATTTGCTAGGCTACTAGAAAAATATATATTTAGTAAACTGTTTAGCACAATTGCTTTGAATATCTTAGGCCAACAGGCTGGGCAACGGGTTGGGCTATTGGGCTAGCCTACTAGGTACCCATTGGCATAAAAACTAACCCACGGCCTTACCCACTAGATTAGTGGACTACCTGCGGGCCTCAATAATAATCGGCCCGGCTGCGACTGGCCACCTATTAGCCCAGTAGGCTGTCGGATTTCTAGGTCGAGCTGTGGACCGTGGGCTATTTGATGACCTTTAATTTAACCATTATAAAAAATAAAATTTTAAAATTTATTTTCTTAGTATATTTTTATTTTATATAAAAAATGAAAAAAAAATTATTTTTTAGTATATTTTATTTTTATTTTATTTTTAAAAATGAAAGTACATTTTTAGTCTACCTTATCCAGTCAAGTCCACACTTCACCCACAAAAATAAGAAAATAAAAAATAAAATACTATATATATGAAATTCTCTCTCAGAAAACTTAGAACTCTCTCTCTCAACCAAACGCTTCTGAGGACCTCTTTAACTGTCAGTAGTCGATGAATTATCAACAAAAGTAAGTTCTTCCCAAATATACTGATGTTTATGTCTCTCTGATTCTTCATTCTTTCTTATATATTTTTATCCCTTCGTGTAATATTTCCATATTCATCTTGTTTGGTTCCTTGCTGAGAAAACGCTGGAGAGCAAAAGAATGAAACAAGTTTAGAGCTGTATTTTTTCTTCTTCTTTGTTTTGATATAATTTAAAGCATATCAACTTCAAATTTACTAGTTTTGTTGAATTCTCTCGTCCTTAACAAGGTTTGAGTGAACAACCTGTTAAAATGATCAAGAATTTGTGAATTTCGTATTTTTCATTAATGATTTGTGACTTGAATGGTGATTTTATTAATTTGAAGGTATATTACCATGTAGAGTAATGATGGGTTGTGATAATTTTTCAACCCAATTGAATTTTTTTATGTAAAGATTTGATTTTTAGCTTTGGTAAGCCAAGAAAATAAATGGGTTTTTGCTGATTTGTTGACCCATTTCCATAGTGGTGGTCTCTTCTTGATATATAGCTGTGTAATATTGGTGGCAGGTTAAAAACTGAATGTGTAAGGTTTCTATTGTGGCGAAATTTTTCAATTTGATGACATCTTGAATTTTTCAACAATGGATTTCGGGTTTCTTGGCGGTCTTCCATGGTTTAAGGCCCAACCAAACAATGATTCAGTGACAACCCTTAGTTCCATGAGTGCCATAGTTGAGCAACCTAAACAAAAAGCTCTTTTTGATATCAAGTTGTGGCAATGGTCCCTGCTTTCATTTTTTCCATGGGCATTCAATGCTAGAGATAAAATTCGAACACCAACTACCATCAATAGAGGGTTAAAGAGGCGAGCGCAACCCCGCAGGGCTATTGACAATGAAGGCGTTGTGGCTTTACGCTTCAGACCATATGTTTCTAGGGTTCCATGGCATACAGGTGCAAGAGCATTTCTTTCTCAGTTGTTCCCTCGGTATGGACATTATTGTGGACCTAATTGGTCGAGTGGGAAAGACCATGGGTCTCTAGTTTGGGACAGGAGGCCAATTGATTGGTTGGACTTCTGCTGCTATTGTCACGATATTGGTTATGACAGTCATGATCAGGCCGAGCTGCTTAACGCTGACTTGGTGTTTCTTGAGTGCTTGGAGAGGCCACATATGACTACAAAAGGAGATGCTCGTATTGCTAATCTTTATAAGACGATGTGCATTACAGGTATTCATTTGATCAAAACCCTGTTCTTTAGTATGGTATACATTGCATTATGATTAAGCACACCAAAAAAAAAAAGACATATTTTGTTATTTAATTCTTTGTTGAGATGGGGGGAGGTTGTGTTCTTTATGGGTATTGATCACTTTGCCTTTTGCTATTGTTTTGATTGTTATGTCCTCATGATTGGCAGGTCTCAAGAATATACTAATACCTTATAGAAGCCACCTCGTAAAGCTACAGTCTGGACAAGCTGTGATTGATTTTGGATGGCTAAGCAACATAAAATGGAGAAGTTGGAATTTTCAGAAAACTAAAAGATCTGTCATGAGTTCTGAGACATAGTGAGCTATGCGTCAGAGTTAATGAGATATGGAGTTGAAGCAGATCATCTTTAAAAATTATACTTGTTCTCATTTTCTAGTCTTTAATTTGTTCTGAAGCTTTTCTCTGTGAGAGATACAGAGCAACTTAGGATCATTGTCCTTGTTGGAAAATGTCAAATATCTGAATCTAATTTGGATTCTCCTGAAATACATATAATGTACATAACTGCCTTTACTGCAATTGACATTGCTACCTTATGATTTTTAAACATTGGGAGTTAGTAGTCTACGTCCTTTCACTCTACCAATTGGTCTGTATCCATTCTTAGTAGTGTACTTATTTATATATGCTAATTTTACGCTTATGTCAGATGCTGATTTTCATTTAGTGATAAATTGGAGCCTCATAGTTAATATCCTTTTGCTATTTAAAATTTGAAGATGTGAATCATCTTTAGACCATTTCTTTCCTCAATCTAATTGTACTGTATGCACTATGTTTGGCTGTAAATATGTGAGTTTTTTATTGTACACTTTGTGCGTGAATATGCATTTGCATGTGTTTATGTATGTGTGTTATTGGTCTTTGATAATGTCTCAAGCCTTTGCTTCTTTTCTCTTTCCCTTGTGTTAAAAATTTAGCTGTTGTCAGCCTAAAGTTCACTAATTTTAATTTTATGCCAGTATGTCATCTATATGCTGTTTACCAATCTGAGTTGACAATTAAAACTGTGGTGTATTATCTCCCTTTGTGCTGTTACAGCTTTGATTGATGATCTGAAAAATAATTCAGAGTGGATCTAGCTGATTCTAATATCAAAACTTTGATCAAAATTAGTGGATTATGGCTTAGGAAATTTATAAATAAACTGATTATATAATTTTTCCTTAATGATAAAAATTTACTAATTTAGGAAGGAGGATCTTAGATCACGATTATGATTTATAGAAGTAGGTTATGATTATATTTTCTTCAATAAAATACGTTATTTATCAACAAAAAAAGAAGAAGCAGGCTATGATTATGATAAAAGCTAACTGAGTTTGATCTGCTAGTACAACTTTCCACCACTCTGCTCTTTTATTAATTATAGGTCTCTCAGGGTCCTTTTTTAGGGGAGAGAGAGAGGGGGGGGGGGGGGGGGGGGGGGGGGAGGGGGGGGGGGGCGTTGGTGGATAAATATAGGTCTATCAATTCTATATCATAATGAGTTTTTTTTCATTTTGTGTGTACTATAAAATCTAGGTAGTAGTTATGCAAAAATAAAATAAATAAAAATCTAGGTAGTCTTTCATTGAGTTCTAGCTCAAATGACACTTTCTTCCTCCATAAAGAATATGGTGGAGACTGATGGAGATTGAGATTATGATAATTTTGATGTTGCTATTCGCCTAAGTAAAGCTTTTACAGTGGTTGTTTGTAGAGACGATTCAGGTGAGTTACTGTTTGTACAATCCAGTTTACTCCATCTGACCCTTTGATTGGTGAAGTTTCAGCTGCTCTATAAGCAACAAATCTGGCACTTGGGCACAAGCTCAAGTTTGTCTTTTTTGAGGAGACTTTAAACATCTTTCTGAAGCAGTGCAATATCCATTTCTACCACTCTTTTGTCTCTTAAGCCAACTCTCAAAGAAATTTAATCCACTCTCTCTTCCCCACTTTGCTGGGATTTTATTTTTGTTCCAAGAGATATAAAATTGACTCACAATTTGACTCGTGGAGTTGGCTTTTCGTAATTGAGATGGACCCTTACAATCTCTTCCGGTCTTCCCTTCTTTCTTGGGATTTTGTCCTAGAGGTTGGAGATGGAGAGGGGACTCCCCTTCTTTTTTGGAAAATCTATTAGGCTTCAATCACATATATTTACCCTCTTACATGAGTGTGGACCCTACACTTGTGGGACTTACCCCATATGAGAGGGTGGATACATGTAGCCGAAACATGTAATACCACCTCCTTCTTTTTCTTCTTAATAATACATTATTCTTATTTACTTGATTTGATTTGGACGGTATTTTACTTGATTTGGTTTCATTCCTCTTTGGCTTGATTGATATTTGCACCTAGCGTTCATTTGACTTGATTTGGTTTCATTTTATAGAACATCAAACAGGATTCGACACAAGACATGGAGAGCACAATGAATTTTGAAAAATCATGACAATACAGCGAGGACATGATAATTAACTAATTAACTAATATTTTTAGGCATATTTATATTTATTTTTTGTTTTAAAAATGATGAATGGCCATCAAAATGTTTGAAAACATCACTTGTACCCATAAACTGATGTTTAGATTGTAACTCACAGAAAATGCATATTTCATGGCTTTGTATTTTGCCCTCTAATCTTTATAATAAATATTTTGAAAATTATCAGGAAAAAATAATAATATGTTTTGACTTTTTAAATCTTGGCTCTGAACATTGCTTCAAACCGCCAATTAATTTCCTGGTAAGCGATGGCAAATACACTCAGGCAAGTATTAATTCATTGAGTAAAACTGACTTTTGATATCATCTTTTTGTTTCCTTATGTCTTAATTTTATATTTTGCTTATACCATGTCTTATTTTATAATGTTATCTTTCCTTATGTCTTTAAAAAAAATTATAAAAAAGAAAAAAAAAATTGTTGTGACCATTACTGTAGCACTAGGAGTAAAGAAGGATAGTCAAATAGATAGTGTCAAGAGCATTGATATTCACACGCAGTAGCAGGTGATGTTGTATTAATGTGGGGGTTGAGAGAATTTTAGGATCAAGTAACGTGGGGGTTGAGATATAATGATTAATGACTGGCTTCTAATGTCATAACTTTGATCCAAATTAGTGGATTATGGCTTAGAAATCGAGGCTTATTTGTAATCACTTATGTAACGTAGTTCGACCTAGTAAACACCAAATGTGTCACTTAATACACGCTCACACGACACGCATTTGTTCAAGTCAGTCCACATGCTTGGTATACTAAATTAATATCTAATGCCATGCTTATCTGTAAAGTTGCTCATTAAAATTCATTCATGAGCTGGAAATCGCAGATTGAGCTTCAACTTGGAGAACAAAGCCATGATATATGTATATTTGTAGTTGTTAATATGCATATTAATTTGCCGGCTAAACTTTAGCCTTTCAAGTTGTCCTAAACTTTTTTTTCCAAACAAAAAAGTTGTCCTAAACTTAAATTTTGCAATCATGCAAGTCACATTGAGTGTGCGTTTGGAACGTACGTTGAACATGTGTTTTTGCGTTTGGCTGCAAAATAGTGGGTCTTGTGCATTGTTCACAGGACCCGCAAATAAGAAATTCAGTAAAAAAAACTTTAAAACTGGGTCTCACATGACACTGTTTATATTTAAAAATTATTTTGTTACAGTATCTTCAGTTTTCAACAATAAGCGGTATCTAAACAGACCCTGAATCCATCTTGTTTTCTCTCCTAACCTTAACATTCAACTAAATCGTTCATACTGTTTTGTTTTTTGTTTCAAAATTTGGTTGTTGGCCTCAATGAAGATATGACCAAGCCTTGGATGCTTGATACTTCCTATCATGAGACCTTGCCACAAATATTAATCTTTCTTGTAAAGTTTCTTTCTTTCCACATACAAATTTAATTTTATTGGGCTAGATCACTCTAGGTCTAGGAGTCGACATGTTTGACTTCTTTGAATGTAAATACTAGTTTGGGAGAGCTTTTTATTTATTTATTGGGTTTTAAAAATAAGTAGGATAAAAAATTTAAATATATTTTCTAAAAAATATAATAAAATTTAATATGTAATTGTGTCTATTCAAGAACAACTTATTTGACTTTTTACTAAAAAAAATTTTGTTGAAAGTGTACTAAAATATACTTGTATTTTAAAAACACGAGAATAAGTTAAAAAAAAAAAAAAAAAAAAAAAAAAAGTAGAAAGAAGAAGTATATATAAAAATGAGAGAAGAAAAAGCTCCAACGCATAAACATAATGATAGCATATAGTAATCACTATAAGACAACATTGGCAAAGAACTTGTAAGTTTTTTTTTTTTTTTTTTAATTATGATATAAAATTCCTTCTCCCTTTCTTTTTTCTTTTTCAATTTTTATCAAAGTTGAGATATTTTTCTACTTTTATTAGTACAAAATTTTCAAATTCTTCATGTTAACAAGTCTAATCAGTAGTCATGATATTTTGAAAATAGGGTCTTTTCCCTTTTCACGGTCAAGACATGAGAAACTTTCAAAGGGCTGTCTAACCAAAATTGAGAAAACTATTACTATGAACGTGAAAGTCAAAAACACCTATTGTTAGTCATAGCTACATCATTCTGTTAGTAAAATGTGAGGTGAAGTGTTGACAAAACAATTTATATGATGTGAGATATTATATTGTGTGATTGTGATTAAGATAGTTTATTTTTGCCGAGAGTCTTATTGTTAGTCTTAGATATTTACATGAAATTTCAATTTGATTCATTGGGCTTAGAAAGTTCAAGTCATCAACCATGTAAAAGGTCATAACTTCATCATTCTGTTAGTAAAATGTGAGGTAAAGTGTAGACAAAACAATATATATGATGTGAGATATTATATTGTGTAATTGTGATTAAGATAGTTTATTTTTGTTGAGAGTCTTGTAACTCAATTGATTAACATTTACTTATATTTTTAACAAAGACACCCAATGTTCAAATCATTTCACCTCTAATTATTGGATTATAAAAAGATTTTTTTTAAAAAAATTTCTTGACTTATTTAATATATTGTATTAAAGTCGAAGAATAATTAAAATCTAAATTAAATTCAAATTAATTTTTAATTGTTGTCAAATTTTACGTAATGTCTTCAATTTTATTTTAGTAATTTTGTATCAAGTGATTCATTCATGATACTTAGTGAGAAAACCGAGATTACTACCTCATTATCACTACTATTAAATATTTTCATGCGACCACCGCGCACCTTAGCGTGATGGTTATTCTACAAATGCAAAGTTATTGTGGGGTGGAACGTAAGGGCCAGGGTTCAAGTTTTCAGGATGAAACTTCACACACATATATACAGATTAAGCTATAGTATAATTTTTAAACTTCACCGTGAGCTTATTGAGATGTTATTATGTGTCAATTGAGTTTTCAGTAAAAAATTGATGTGATAATCTCTTATTAAATTGTGCAAAACATGAGTTTTACACCATGTCCTTATCGAATTTTAGATTTTGGATGAGATTATAGCATTAGCATTTAGCACTAGCCTCGGTAAGATTCTCCAAAAAAAAAAAAAAAGCCCTAGACTCGGTAAAGTTATAGTCAGATTGAAGATTAAAAAGTCGTTTTCTTTAGTATTATTAATTTTTTTTAAATGTTAGCTAACTCATTTTCATAAATGCATGCATTTAGACTCTCCATAATTTTTAACACTCCTAATTAAATATTCTTTTATTATAATATTTTTCCTCTCTCCGATTCTCCCTTGACTCTCCTCTTCTTCATCAACCACCCACACAAATGGCCTCTGCTATCACCCAAAATCACCACTATATAAAATTAACTTATTTGCCTATCCTAAAAATAAATATTTAACATCTTGATTTGAGAATCTCAAGAATTTGTGTTCAACAAAAGTAAGAATAATGCTAGGGACATTAAAAGAAATCACAAAAAAAAAAAAAAAACCTAAATTAGCATGTCGTGGCCTATTATCGTGTCCATAATAGTACTCCAAAAATAATATTGGCCACCCAAATATAATCCTTAACTCTTAAAAAAAAAAAAATAACAGCGAAAATATAGCCTAAACAACAACAAGTGAACAAAATATTCAACAAAAAACTCACTCAAAAACAAAAATTCATAATTATTCGAATTTGTAACTTGTTCAACCAATACTATAAAATATAATCCCTAATTTAATTTTTCCTAAAAAAAGGGTACCAAGAGAGACATACCAGGGTCTTGAGTTTTCCTTAGTGGCACTAGTAGTTTTTCTCTTCTTGACTTTGCAGTCACAATATTGATAACGAAACTATCATACAACGATTTCAAAATATAAGAACTCAGTAAAAAGAAATTTTAAATTTCATATATTTTATGTTGATATACTCAAGTCATTTTCTTTATTAAATTTTATATAATTTAAGTTTTTTAATAGATAACGTAAAAATATTCTTAAAGCGGTTATTGTCAACCTCCACCAAAACACACGACCATAAAAAATTTTCTGAGAAATCCCCATAGTCAGTTTTAAGAGTAAATCTCAACCTCAACCTAGGGAGATTAAAATCAACCCAAGTTGATCAAAACTCAACCACCAAACCAATGACACAAATCCACCATTATTACCAATGGAATAAACATCACCGGTACACTTGGTGCGGTGGTCTCTCCACAAGTATAAGTGCTTATGGGGTGTGGGGGGTAAGGGCCGGGATTAAAGTCTCCAAGAAGAAACTCTACACACATATATACTTAGATTAGGTTAGATTATAAATTCTATCTTGTAAAAAAAAAAAACCAATGGAATAAACGAGTCCCTCTCTTCAACTCGACAATTAATGCACAACCCACACTACCATCGACACAAACCTGTCATCACTAATGAAATAATAAACAATGCTCTATCTCTCCATCTCAACTATTGCTTAACAAACCCACACCACCAAGCAGGCTGGCAAGGCATGGGGAAAAACCATTCTAGACATAAAAACAACGGGAAAAAATGTCCCATTTTAAGTGATACATTTTATGATTTACCAATTACAACAACACATTATTATAATTTTTTTCTTTACCTATCAAATAACTACATTAAAGGAAAAACAAAAAAGGACAAATGACACATACTATAATTGATTTTATTTTTTAGAGTATGTTTGAAGACAAATGACATTCTATAATTGATAAAATATTAAATGGAATAGAGGATTTTTATTCCGAATTTCATTGGCATTTTGGACGTTGTAAAGCTAACTGCCAGACCAATAAAGACCTTAAATTTGGGCCAGTTGATTGAATTATAGCTAACTCAATGATGATGATCTTAGCTATATATCTAGTCTATTAATATAAACGATTTCAAAATATAAGAACTCAGTAAAAAGAAATTTTAAATTTCATATATTTTATGTTGATATACTCAAGTCATTTTCTTTATTAAATTTTATATAATTTAAGTTTTTTAATAGATAACGTAAAAATATTCTTAAAGCGGTTATTGTCAACCTCCACCAAAACACACGACCATAAAATTTTTTCTGAGAAAGCCCCATAGTCAGTTTTATGAGTAAATCTCAACCTCAACCTAGGGAGATTAAAATCAACCCAAGTTGATCAAAACTCAACCACCAAACCAATGACACAAATCCACCATTATTACCAATGGAATAAACATCACCGCGCACCCTTGGTGCGGTGGTCTCTCTATAAGTATAAGTGCTTGTAGGGTGTGGGGGGTAAGGACTGGGGTTAAAGTCTCCAGGAAGAAACTCCACACATATATATACTTAGATTATGTTAGAGTATAAATTATATCTTGTAAAAAAATAATAATAATAAAATAAAAAATAAAAACCAATGGAATAAACGAGTCACTCTCTTCAACTCGACAATTAATGCACAACCCACACTACCATCGACACAAACCTGTCATCACTAATGAAATAATAAACAAAGCTCTGTCTCTCCATCTCAATTATTGCTTAACGAACCCACACCACCAAGCAGGCTGGCAAGGCATGGGGAAAAACCATTCTAGACATAAAAACAACGGGAAAAAATGTCCCATTTTAAGTGATACATTTTATGATTTACCAATTACAACAACACATTATTATCATTTTTTTCTTTACCTATCAAATAACTACATTAAAGGAAAAACAAAAAAGGACAAATGACACATACTATAATTGATTTTATTTTTTAGAGTATGTTTGAAGACAAATGACATTCTATAATTGATAAAATATTAAATGGAATAGAGGATTTTTATTCCGAATTTCATTGGCATTTTGGACGTTGTAAAGCTAACTGCTAGACCAATAAAGACCTTAAATTTGGGCCAATTGATTGAATTATAGCTAACTCAATGATGATGATCTTAGCTATATATCTAGTCTAATAATATAATGCTCTTACTGTTCACATATTGTTGAGAAATGCTGCTATAAACACAACATACTGTACAACAGAAATTGTTCATGTTGAGTTGGGAGTTTATTATTAATTCTCATTTTAGTTCATCACTGACAATAGACAAAATTTAATTACAAAATTAATTGTGGCCTAAGTCTATAAATTTGCTCAATATCTTTTTATTGAAAGTGAATTCTAAGAAATCCACCATTAGATTACATTTTTTTTTTTTTTTATATCCTTCATACTTGCAAAATTTCTAAAAAATTAAAAATTAATAGCTATGTCATCAATAAATTGTTTAAATTGCAAGTTTTTGTAGTTTAAAATTATACATAATATATAAGTTTATAAATCATATAGTAAATAATATCAGATTGATACAAAATTTGACATGTGTAATAAGCATTGTTTTTAAATCATGTCCAACATGCAAACCATTGGGTTGCGCACATCTTGTTGGACAAAAACAAAAAATTAATAAATATAAACCAATTTAAGTATTAAATATATTAAAAAAATTAAATGACACATCACGATTTGACCTTGGTCCCAAAACCTTGAACCTCTCCCTTTCTCAGTTCATTAAACGGTCCGGGTTTCAAAACCATGGTAATAAGAGCATGTAGAACATGCAATTCAACGATTAGATTTTCAAAATATGTAGTAATATTTATTTTATTGAGTAAAGTTATAGCCTTAGGCTACAATAAGTTTTGTAGCTAAATTTTATCATTTTATTATTTACCCTTAATAACTTGCCAATTTAGACAGATATAAAATTTAGAGAAATGATATGTCCACAATATTTTTACAATAAATTCTGTGTGGCAAGTTGTTATAGGTTGTTATTGGTGGGGTAGAAAAGTAATTTCTGTGGTAGGTTCAAATTAGAACCAATAACAACTAACCACTTATAATTTGTTGTGAAAATGTTGTGAATTTAGCATCTCTCTAAAATTTATTTTCAATTTTGTTGGGCTCTAAACTTATTCATATTGTTTCAACTCCTCACAAATTGAAACTTCATCTTCTATACTATTATTTAAGGGGCTTTTTCTGTTTGGACCGAATTTTTTTGTTCAAAAATAGCCTTACAACCTACGTTTAAGTAGGGGGAAAACTTGAGGATAACAATGTAAAAATATATCTCTAACTCTCACCTAAAAAATTTCCTACAAAATAGGATCACTCTCCCACTGACCCACTTCTTCAAAGCAACTATGCGTTTGTTTTTTTTTTTTTTTTTTTTTTAATCATCCTCACGTTTATCTTCAAATCAAATTAAAAAAAAAAAAAAAAACCATCCTCAATTTATCCAAAAAAAATAATAAATAGATATATACAGGTTTGATTACAATTTAAATGCTTTTAACTTCTTTTTAAAAAATTAAAAACAAAAAACCTAAAAAAAAAAAACTCACTTCTATTAAAAAAGTTATCTACCCTGTTAATTAAAAAAAAAAAAATAAAGGTTATCTACCCATGTTCCTAATTTGAAAAAAAAAAAAAAAAATCTCCTTTCAAAAAAAAAAAAGTTTAATTTAGTCTCTCACTCCAAAACAAAAACTTCTGTCTAACATAAACTCCTGCTACTCTTAACTGGTTATACTTATCGATTATCACACCACATCTAAATGTTTCCAAACACCATGAGTCTCTTAAGCAAAAACTTGTTTTTAGAACTATTTTCACATTTTGGTGATTGTGCTACACGGACCAAAGCAAAACAAAAACTAGCTAATGGAGCAGTAGTTTGTAGTGGAAGCCCTTAACAAGTGTAGCAATAAAAAGTTGTTCAATAATGGTGGTTGAAACCTATGTGAGAAATGCCCAATTTTCTTGATGAACTCTTAAGGTGTTTTTTGTTTTTTGTTTTGTTTTTTTTTTAATTTTTAATTTTTTCTTTTTAATTTTTTGTTGTTGTTTTCAAGGGAGTGTTAATCAAACAGAGAAAGTTGTGCCATGTTATTAGTAGTTTAGCACCCGTGTCAATTGGATATAATTTTAAATGTTGAAATCTTTGGTTAAAAATTCTTCTTTTTGAAACCAAATTCAATAAGCTGTTGAAACCATCTTAATCTATAGTGTTGACAAATCTATTTTGAAAAACGCTTTTGTAAATGTGGGGTCCGTGGGCCTGATAGCCTCAGTCCTTCATATAGCAGGCCCAAGGCCCATGCCGAGGAGAGCAAGCTATTTCTGAGGAGAAAGGGGGGAAGCCTATTCTCTTGAATCCACGCCGAGGACACCTTGTCCTCGGCCTGACAATATTGATTCCGGGGAGTGGCTAACCCCAAGGTAAGCTGTCACTCTCGCATTTAATGCACTCAACTAACCCCCCTGGCCGCATTAATGGAGAGGTAACCCCTTGGCAGGATAACGTTGGTCAGAGTGAGCCACTTGAGTATTGATAAAGCTTCTGATGGGATGGACGACCAGAAAAAAAGGCGAATAGACAATCAACAGATGGAAGCAAAAGATAGGAAGATTAAAACTATAAAAGAAGAGCAGGTTAAGCCAAAAAGGAGCATTCCCTCATTTGTAAGAAAATACTTAGCCATTTTTAAAGATAAGTTTGGGCATGGTGATCAACGGCCAGCACCTAAGCCTGTCAGCCCACTCTCTATAAATGTATTGTTTGGGCTTGTTGGGCTGAAAACCCAACACTCAATTCAAATTGAGTCCCTACAGTAAATATTACAATTTTTATTAAAAATTTGTACCATGATTTTATGTAATTTTTATTTATATTTTTTATATGCCCAATTAGCTTTTTGACTTGAATGACCAAATTTTGTTGAATTTTCACTTGGCAACAAGTTTTTTTTTTTAATTAATTAATTTATTTTTATAATTAGAAAACATTAAAAAATTATTATGAAATTACTGAAGTCATATTAATTTGCAGTGTAAGGATCCTTCACCTAAGGCTACACATTTCTTCTTCTTTTTCTTTTTCTTTTTTGGTGAAGACATCTAAGGCTATACACGTTTTTGTAGGGATCAACTTACTTATGGGGGTGTCTTCAAAAGGATTTATCATGAATTTATTCATTATAATAATTCATTATCCTAATGTTATATTTGATTTATTTTCCCCTCAGAAAACTCTATATTTGATTGTGGTTCTTTTTCCTCTGTATTACGGTGGTGACTGGTGATGGAGATTCAAGGGAGATGGAGGTGGTACTGCTGACAAAAACATTGTATACAAGTTTGGCTAAAAGGATTTAAGGCATGGAATAATATTTTAATTTAGCGAGTGTAGTAAGT
This sequence comes from Quercus suber, assembly GCF_002906115.3. Taxonomy (NCBI): domain Eukaryota; kingdom Viridiplantae; phylum Streptophyta; class Magnoliopsida; order Fagales; family Fagaceae; genus Quercus; species Quercus suber. The sequence continues at coordinate 164,510 of NW_027069762.1, read as the reverse complement.
ACTGAATAAGTATTTTGCTCTTGAAGATGCATGTACATGTTGTCTACTAAGGCAAAATTATCCTTTGCTTTTCATGATATAGAAGTTAATTGCAGATGTACATTTTTTTGTTTGATAAAAAGTAAAAAACACGTGAGGCTTTTTTTTGGGGGGGGTGGGGTGTGGTTTAGTGTCGTAATTTTTCACTCATTTTAATTTGAGATTTACATTTTTTTTCCATAGAAATTGTGCATTTAAGACTACTAATATAGCTAGAAGGGTCATAAGGTTAGCTACAAGAAATGAACATCTAAATAATATTGAAATCATATGTTCATGTGTGGATTTGTTCATTTTTTGTAGCTAACCTTATGACACTCCTAGCTATATTAGTAGTCTTAAATGCACACTTTTTATGGAAAAAAAAATGTAAATTTCAAATTAGAATGAGTGAAAATTTATAATACTAAACCCAAAAAAAAAAAAAAAAAAGTCTCATCACACGCGCAAAGCGCGTGGAATAAGACTAGTCTATATATATTAAGAAGATTCAGAAAGTTAGTTATTACTTTTTTTTCCTGTGAAAAATACCCCTAAAGTAATTAACCAACAACTTAAAAATGGAGTTAAAATAGTAAATTGGAAAAAGAAAGTTAATTATTGTTTTTTTATTGTCAAAAATACCCCTACCTAATACTTAAAAATGGGGTTAAAATAGTAAATTGACAAAAATAATAAATTTCTACTTACACATTGAAATGCTTTTCTACTTCTAATAAACTCTTACTTTTACGTTGATTTAAATTCCTACTTTTTGCAAAAAAAAAAAAAAAAAATAAAATGATGTTAAAAATCGTAAATTGATAAAAAAAAAAAAAAAAAAAAAACCACCATGTTTATAAAACTACCCCATATGTTCCATAAAATTTCTCACTACCCCATGTAAACAACCAAACTACCCCTACATTCCTATTAAAAAAATAAAAAAAAAAAAAACCTACCCCCAAGTTCCTATCAGAAAAAACACTTAAAAAAAATTGCTCTCGTAAAACGCATGTGATAAGATTAATATATTTGATTATTGTCCTATTAACCAAAATAAATATTTATATAATAAATATTTATTATTTATACTATTATTTAAGAGGCTGCACCTGTTTGGACGAGATTTTTTTTTTTTTTCAAAATACTCTTAACACTCCTAAGTTTAAGTAAAGACAAAACTAAAGTATTATTAGGTAAAATATATGTGTAACTTGCCTACAGAATAGTATTTCTTACCCAAAAACTACTTTGAATAACTCCACTCTTCACGTCTTTTGCAACTTCAGAAACTAACCACAACCATTACTTTCAGGAAACTACAAAACTTGCAAACTGTTCCCTCCTCATCCTAGGCATGAAAAACTCATATATCCACAATCCTCACCTACTCCTGCAAGTAATTTTTTTCAATGCCTTTTATTCACTTTTTCCACTTTATTGCGTTATAGGTATGTGCCTTTGTCATGTGTAAACTTATAATTTGTTCTTTACCTTGCTTTTGTTTTTCTTATAAAATAATAAATAAGATCTTTTATTATCATCTCTTTTTGGATTTGCAGAGACATAGATAGAAGTGTGCATAAAGTTTGTTTACGATGGGTGAAATAAAGCTTCCTTAAACAAACACCTCGAGTTGAAGAAGTCCAGTAGGATTGCGAAGGAACAGATAAATGGTTGGAGAAAGTCGGATGTGAGGTTGAGATCCTTCTCTACTGACACAATGTTTGTTTTAGAAGTACTTCCTTCACTCATGCGCCATCGGGAAATAGTTAGATCTTTAGATTATATGATCTAGCACCATCTATTATCTAATACATTTATCCGAAAGCCAAGAGATTCATTGTTGATTTGGAATTTGGAGGGATTTTTCTTCTTTTATTCATTTATTTATTGTATGTCTTCATATGAACAGATGAATTTTAATCAAATATATCAATAAATAGAGTGAAAGATGAACAATAGTAGATTAGTTTTTTTTTTTTTTGGGGGGGGGGGGGGGTAGAAACAATAGTAGATTAGTAATGCTATCTGTCTTGATTTTATTTTTTTTTTTTCCTATTTATAAACTATGCGAAAAATTATGTTAACATAAATTTAAAAAACTTTGATTCGCATGTGACTGTATGGGCTCCTCATGTGACCGTGTGGACTTCCCAAATATTTGAGTTTAAGGAATGCAATTTACTTTCTTATGTCTGTAAGTAAAAGTACCCACATAATGACTTCAATATATCATAGTTTTTTTTTTTTTGGTGCTAAGTTTCATTACACATTTTTTGGTGGTTAACAGTTACATATATTTTATTGAACCCTAGGATTTGATGAATGCNATCATAGTTTTTTTTTTTTTTGGTGCTAAGTTTCATTACACATTTTTTGGTGGTTAACAGTTACATATATTTTATTGAACCCTAGGATTGTGATGAATGCTATGCATTTGTACCAAATATTAAAATTATTAACATTTCTCTACGTATAACCAGTATATCTTTTTATGTCATTACAAAGTTAACAATTCAAAATGAATAATCTATAAGAGTCTTCTCCTGTTTGGATTCCTCAATTTTGTAGCTCAGAGGTTTTTTTATTTTTTGAATAAGGGTTAATTTAGAGCATTTCTTATCATTTGAGATTAATATATTTTTCAATCACAAAAAAACCTAAGGGTGTAATGAGTGTTAAGCATTTGTGGATGAAATAATTTTCGCATCACATCTCTATATTTTTTTGTGATTAAAAAATATATTAATTTTAAATTATAATAAATAATCTAAATTAATTTTTACTAAAAAATAAAAAACCCTCTAAACACGCGCCTGAGAGGTTAGTATATACTTTAAGGGGCTAGGAAATAGGACATGATCGTCATACTATAGGTGGGGAAATAGGTGGAAATTATTAGTTGGCTACCATTTATCTCTTACCCAAAAGAGGGGATGATTACAACGACCTCTAAACTGTACCATCCTGACCGTCCAGCTGAAAAGGCAAAGATTTTTGACGGCTGTGATCGTAGCGCTTGGATTACGATCAACTTGCTAATTGAGTAAGCGCCACGGTTTCAGCAATGCATGTCTTAAATCAAAGCATGGACCCACTCATATTTATTCCCACAACTGAGTCAGAGCTTCATAGGACTCTTTACAGTATACACACTTCCCTCGACGGAGCGTGCAATAGCCACTTTATTGATTTGTTTTATTTTATTTTTATGACTTAATTAGGGTTGTTCAAAAAGGGAGAAATAACAAGTGACCGGCCAAAATCGACTATCAACAATGGTCACCAAAGGCCTCTACCATGGTGGCCAGAAAAAAAGAAAAAGACAACATGAATATCGATGTGGTTTAATTGTATCGATAAGTACCTAATTCTCATATTGAATGATGCAACTTGATTAAGTGAAATTATTGTATACTCTTGGAGTATCATAAATGCGTATTTTCTCATTTCACATGAATAGTGAGTCCTGCTAATTAAATTCATAGTAGGACCTACCACTTATGTGAGAGAGAAGACTACGCATTTAGAGTACTCCGAGAATACCTAATAATTTTTCCTTGATTAATACTTTTTAGATCTCAACCAAATTAGTTTAGCTATAATCCCCTTCTTAAAATCAGTAGAAATGCACCATGTACCTATAGACGATATTTATAATAGGGATTATCACTTATAATATAATAAAAGTACTATCCTAAAATGTTATGCAAGTGTCTATCTTTTGTGAAATAAGGGTACGTTTGGTACACTAAATGTAGATTACATTAGGAATAGTAATCTTTATTACTGGGAATAGAAGACATTGTAATGGAATAACTATTACTATTCATAAGTTTAGTTGTTACATATGGAAAACTTGTAAAAGATGACGTATAAGGAAACTTTATATTTTTGGAAATTTATTAATTTTAAAACCTATTATATATACTAAGGAATAGCTATTACATACATTTTAAAGAGGAATAACTATTCTTCAATTTAAAGAATAGTTATTCCAATGTAATAACTAATCAATGTAATAAACATGCAACCAAATGACCGAATTGATATTACACATGAATAACTATTCCATTACAGGGGCTATTACAGCGTACCAAACGTACCCTAAGTATCATTTGTGGCAGAGTCAGGATTTCAGTTTAGGGGGGGCAAAATTAAAAAATAATAAAAAAAGAGCCTAAAATTATTAACCGATATTAATAATAAAATTATAAACAACAATAATTGTCATACAAAATTTATTAAAATTTAAATAATTGTAAAATAAATAAACAATTGTAAAACATTCTTGATGATCAATCATCAAAGTAAGAGATTAATCTATATACATCAAGTTTAGACATTTAATTTGATTCCTCAAAATAAATTGATATAATAAAATTCAACTTTTCTTTCTTTATTCTTCTAATTATTTAAAATTTGGATTTATGATAAAAATCAAAATTTGAAACTATGAAAATGCAAGAAATGAAGGAGAAATAAATAATGGTTGCTTTATAGCTTTAGTGCCATACAAGACATTATTATTATTTTGTGTAAAGTTTGAGTTCCACATGGTTAAACTGAAATGAAGGGAAAGAAATTTGGATAAGTAAAAAGAAAAAGGATTGAAATTGGTCAAAAGTCTATACAGGTTTGGTGGTAGCGGCATTTATTTTGTGTTAGGCTCATTGTTTAAAGTGGGAGGAGTTGTTTGAGTAATGCCACAAAATCTCATAATATTTTTACAATAAGTTAAAATATTAATATATCATTGGTCAAAATAAAAATAAAATATATCTATTTTGAGATGCATCTCAATTAAATAAAAGTGTTATGAAAATATTATGAAAATTTGTTGCATTTTTAAACTTTCTCAAATAAAAATTTGTATTTTATTTATTTCTTTATGTCATGTTAGGGGTATGGTTTGCTTTATAGAAAAATATGAAAGACTTATTTGGGGGAGGAGTCAGGGTCAGGTGCTTCCCCCCCCCCCCCGAGTATCATTACACAAGTGGCTACCCCTCTGCAAAGTTGGAGTTCAAATTTGGTAGCAAAAGGATGCAGTACATTCACCAGAATCATTCTTGAGGACCTGAGGAATGTCAGAATGTCAGATCAGAACCAGTTTCTTCTAATAATAATAAGAATACCAAAATTTACCAACCACAACTTAAAGAATAAATAAATTGATCTTACCACCTATACTCTCATACCGACATACACGAAGTAACGACCTGTCCAAACGGACTGTCCTTTATATTGTTCAGGCAGTGGAGTAAAGTGCTGATTTCCATTGACAAGTTGATGCTGCTGCTGCAACTGCAACTGCTGTTCATGGTGTAGATTTAGCTGCTCAAGCATCTGGTATTCTTGCCAGCCTTTTTGATTTTCTACTGAGAATGGCATGGCTGGAACTTGTTTTCCAGGAAATGGAAAACTGACAGTCCCATTCATGCCATTGCTGATACTGATGGGCTGGGGGTTTGAATAAGATGGGTAATTGACCGAACTATTTGACATAGAGCCTTTAGCTGATGCTGGCAACTGATATCCATCCAACCAGCTATAATCATCCATCAATGGATTCTCATTCACCAAATCTGAACCAGAAATGGGTTCATTCACTTGTTTAGAAGGAACAGGGCTGAAACCAGGTGGAGGCCCAATGTGTCTAACAGGTCGACTAACTGGACTTTTTCTCAAACCTACTGGCAATGCTGATGATGTCTTTACAGCCAAATTGTCAGACATGGCTCCAGAAGATGCAAAAGCATCAATCTTAGATGGTATCACAGCTTCTGGGACTTTTGCAAGACTGTAAGACATACCAGAAGTATTAGGACCAATAGCTTGCTGGATGGAAGCCGAAAACACAGCAGGAGTGGACATGCCAAAATCTTGTTGCTCGGATTTCATTATATGACCATTCTCCACAAAGCTTAGACCTTGAAGCCATTAGCAAGAATTGCTTCATCTTCCAGTGGCCACTTCAAAGCATGAGATTGAGCTGATTGAAAATGCTGGGGGACCATATTACCAAAGGATGTAGGCACTTGTGAACCCACATCAAGAGCAATCTGCTGCTGAAGATTACCTAGAGGAGCTGAAACAGAATTACCAAGAAAATTCAGATCACCCGCAGAAGCATTTTGACCAGGCTCCAGGCCCCATACCGATCCCATTTTAAACCAACCACATCAGTCCGCCTCTCAGCCACTGTTGGTTTAAAAACTATAACTTCATCCTCCTCTTCCTCTTCCATAAGTAGCTCAGGATTTGGCTGCAGAACACCCAAATTCTTTGATGTCTCCATTTGTTTTTCAATCATGATACTGTTTGTATTAGGGATGCCTGAATAAGTGGTTGGAAGCACAAAATCATCCGAGACTTGAGGCTCAACACCAATAACAAATTTCTTCACTTTCGAATCAAAATGTATTGTTTCTTGATCAACCCTAACCACATTTGCCAGAGCCTTCCCTGCAGCTAGAATCCTTTTAATACGAGCCATTTTTTCCTTGTTACCATCACCTCCAAAGGAATGCTTCCTTGAAAAATCCAAAATGGTTTGAGCTGGAATTAGTGGCAAGAAACCTCTTAACTCAAGGTCCTCCCACAAAGCAAGCCTGTTTTCAGTTTCATCTTCTTCATACCTGCTCATGTTATTAAAGCAACTCTCATCTTCATCATCATCTATGGACATTGGCCCATTGGACAAGAGCTTGTTTAAGAAAGAAATGCAATGGTTCCAAAATTTTGATCTAATTGTTGCCTGTTTTTCATCCACATCACTGCCTGCTGCAATATCCGGGCAACATGCCAACCATTCTACAAACACCAGAATGCCAGGTAAGAGGCAACTTGATGAAGGTTCACGTAGCTGCACGCATCTCTCCAATATGCGTCCATCAACTCAAAAACTGCAGTAAATGCATTCTGGAGTAGAACAGCACGCTGTACAATTTCCGCATAAGTCTGACCTTCAGCCTCTTTCTTACATTGTGAACTGTAAATACAAGGATGGCAATAAGTCTAACAATGAGAACTCCATTCTCACGAGCATCCGCACCAAAATTCAGATCTTCTTCGGGCCCAGAAGACAGAAGCTCACATAAACCACTGCTAACCAAAGAGAGAACTTCTGCAAATGTCTCCAGGCTAGAAATACAAAGTCAGAATTAATGTCATTATCCATAGAAGATGAGAAACAGTCAGTCCAAAAAGCATGGTCAATTATAAAATCCAATTTAGTAAAGATTCCACTTGATACCTTGTACGTGTGAAAAGAATGCCATTTAGACGAACAAATCGGATGCAAAAGGATTTATACATCTCAGGCACAGCAGAAGCTCTCTCCTTAACCTGGCTACTTTCTGAGTTGATATCTTTTGATACAAGTTTTGCATCCCCTTTCCCTCTTCCTTTGCCAGTCACCCGCACAGGTGACCCCTTAACGACAGAAGCTTTAACATCCTCAGGTAGTTGAGAGTAACTCTGACGATTCTGGCAAGAATAATAATAATAATAATAAAAAGCATAGTCAAACATTAAAAAAACTTTCTTATGGGATCAGAGATGATGACCCTAAGGTCAAGACACAGGCATCACACAGAATGTAGCTTTTAGTTTGCAACAACATAACCAAACATACAGGTTTGCTTGAGAGTTCACTATGCTAAACCTTCAACAATTTCATCAAACAATTTGTTTAACCACCAATTGCATGATCAAACCCGATAAAGGCCAATCTCTAAGCAGTCATTACTATTCTTCCAATCTATTCATTCCATGTGAAGAGATCCAAAAGATGTCAAACTGTGAATAAAGTTTGATCATGTAAGAGTCAACAACTATTTAGTAGTTCAAAGAAGCACATTCTCCAGATTTATTTTGATTACTAAAAAAAAAAAATTGACTATTTTATTGAGAAATTAGTATCATTGCAGTTGAAAGATCATTTCATGTGGTTTCCATGCCAAAATATGTATGTGTTCCCTGTGGCTAGCATTGAATGCAACCAGTTTTCAAGTCGTGATAACCCTGCATGTGTCATACATTAGCGGCAGATCCTAAGAACATGGATCTTATGTGGGGTAAAGGATCCACATTATCAACCCCAATTATATGGTACTAAGGCCTAGTTTAGTTTATTTGAGTTATATCTTATGTAATAATATTATCCCAAAATAAAATGTTTTACCATGTCTATTTCTTTCAAATGAAGACAGTGAACTGGATTCCAAACCAACAATCATGTTATTAATTATCTAACTGGTTTTAAATTGTCTACATATTCGATAACTTCTAAACAGAAAATGAAAATAGCCTTACTTTCCTTACTTCCTATCTCTATACTAATCGGTCAACTTTTAGGATTTATAACCAGGGAAGCATTTCACATAACAAATCAGTACCTCATCTAAAAAACTAAAGAATGAGAGTAAAAATGCATATTGACACAATAGACAATTCTGCACATATAAGACTAAAAAAGGACAGAATTTTCCTCCAAAATCATTTTGGGAGAAAGTTCTTCTAAATTACTATGCAGCGACTCAAATGAGCATCCCCTTGTACTTTTAGTCACATGTTTTAGATGATTTAATGAGTCATCTAAACCAAAAATACATGGATGATCTTGAACTGCAACATAATGAGTTGCAGTTAGAAAGAAAGCTTTCATTAAGAAAAATATGATAAACCCTTATATATACCATGAAACATTTTGAGAAAAAAAGGCCACATTCTTAGGGGAAAATATTATACATTCTAGACCAATAAATACAAGCATCACACCTTCTCAAATGCAACAATCAAGTTATCCCTTGCAGTTGAAAATGGACTATCCACTGCCAAACTCCGGAAATATCGATAAACAGCCGCCAGCTCATCCCCCGAATAGGAAGCCAATATAGCAAGCTGAGATAACAACCAGAGAATTTGTCACACCAAAAGATCAACATTTAAAACACAAAACAGACAAAACAAATCCACTGTATATAAAAGAATAGATTGGATCAATGATTAAATGGTAGAAAAGGGAAAAACCTGATGATGGGGATTTCCACTTGATGGCCAAAGAGATGCAGCTTGCAAGTAATAACTTGAAGCTGCTGCAAACTCCCTACTTTTGGAGTCACCCTCCCCATATAATCCTTTGTACCGTGCAAGGTCACCCAAGTATATCAGACAACGATGACAAGATATCAGACCTTTCTTCATTTCAGCAGATTTTTTCCCATCTTTCTCCATAACAATTCGATTCTCTGACTCCTCAGAGAAATAACCCAGAGGAAGCCCATACTTGTCTCTGATTTTCAAAATGAGTTCATGGTAAAACCCAGTTGCTTCTGAAAGAAAGGTTTTAAACTGCAATCTTATTTTTGTAATTCGGTCTGGCCGTGCAGGGCCTTTCACACCCTGAGATGTGTTTGAGCCTGCAGAAGCTAGAGCAGAACTAAAGTGTCCTCTCAGTTCCTCAATTCGCTTGTAATGTAGCTGCCATAGAGCATATTCAATATTGTGCTGCTCAGAGAAACCATGATCCTCAAGAATTATTGACTCATAATTCTCACGAATCTGTTGCCAGGCATTGGGATCTGACGGGATTCGTGCCTGGGCAGACCTCCGACGCTTATTCTCCAGTTCAATATTCTGTACAAAGGACAAGTGTGATTTTAAAGAAGACATAAATCACACACACACACACACACACACACACACACAGTCCTGGAAGTGAAAATTCTATTAAAATTTTTAAGAGCATAAATTAGTTGAAGTTAAGACAGATAATAAGTCAAGTCCCAAAACTACAGGAAAAGTAGATACCTTCTCATAAAGACGTTGGGCACGCTCCCTTGATGGAGGAGCAGACATTTTATCCATTTGTACAATCATCATCCATTTAATATGCTCTTGTAATTCCAAAAGGCATTAATCTGTAAATTACAGGCACACAATCATCAACTTGAAGACAAACAAGAAAACAATTAACCTTTACAATAAAGAGATGAGGAGGAAAGAGAAGAATAACAGTGCATTACCAAGTGAAACAATCCACATCAAATCAATTGTGTAAAAAAAGTTTATAACTAGCCAACAACATCAATAACAAACAAAATCAAATTTTAACCAATTCCCCATTTAAAGATACTTGAGCACATGCACAAATTGTTCATGACACTTTTTCCCCGTTTTGTCTGGTCTAGTTCAACAAGTAGAATTGCAAAACTGCAAGCTAACATCTTTCTTACTAAAACCAAGGCCTCTTAAAGCTCCTTCAGGGAACAAAAAATCCCAATTCGGATTAGTAGATTACATATATATCATTTTCTTTTCTTTTCTTGAAGATTTTATAGATTTTACTCCTTGAAATATCTAAAGCTGTAACAAATAGTTCCTAATTCCTAACTTTCTAAAAGTTTCATAAACACCATCGGCAAAATTTCAATTTCATAACACTTCAGGCACCCAACCCTGCCAAAATTTGTCTCGTACTCTGCAATAGCAAGAAAACTAAATCTAGTTTGACCTCCACATCGTTTCTAAATAAAAATCATCCGAAAACATAAACAACAGAATCACTTTTTACATGCAAAATCAAAGCCATACCCGAAATGTAGAACACAAACAAGCTAAAAAAAACTCTTAGCAACATGTTTACAGCTACATCATATATATTTTATACCATTTATTACACCTAACCCAACAAGTCTACAAACCTAGAGACATCCAAAAAAAAAAAAAAAAGTCAACCATAAGTTTTCAAACAAACCCCAATTCAATTTAGCACGGGATGTAACTCCAGAAACCTCTTCCACCATTTTTCCCACACGAACCCACCGTTTGGCTGCCAGGAAAATGCGGGAAAATCAAAGAAATCCAAGGATTTATATGATTTCTTTTACCTGAACCCCCAAACAAATAGCAAACTGTTTGAACCTGACATACAATGCTCGACTTAATTAGACAAATTAATATTTCAAATCCTTTGACCCTTTCTTTTTTGGTATTCGATTTTCTCGGCATCCAAACTAAAGGGTAAATAAAAATAGTAAAAAAAAAAAAACAAAAATATTTTCAGCAAGAAAAGAAAAAAGTAAAGAGAAATAAAACAAGATCCCCAAAATTTTCCAGAGAATAATACGATTTTCAGAATCCAAAACCAAAAATCAAAAAAAAAAAAAAATCAATAAATTAATTGAATGGGAAACTGACCTAGCGAATCGGATCCAAGGTGTGATATTTGAGGGGATCAGAGCATCGGATTGTGAAGAAGAAGAAGAAGAAGACCAAAAAGTCTTTGTTAGGGTTTGGGTTAGAGAGAGAAAGTGAAAGAGAAAGAGAGAGAGAGAGAGAGAGAGAGAGGTGGTGGTGGGTTTGGTAATAGGAAATAGGAGACGATGAGGTTTACAATTTCAATGTGTTTTCTTTTTCTTTCTCTCTCTTTATTACATAAATTCGTCCCGGGCGGCGACGAATTTAACGACGCCGTTTTACAGTTTCTTTTTTTTTTCTTTTTTCTTTTTGGGTTAAAGACCCTTAATTTGTGCTACAATCTCTATCCAACCAAAATTGTGCTACAATTAGATTCGTGTCAATATTTGCACACAAAACCTCAAATTGTGAAGCATTTCTAATTCTTTGCTTTAAAATAAAATAACTCTTACTTATGTACTACACTTTGAAAAATCTCATTGATTGATAGTGTATATGAAAAAAAATTTATGTTAATAACGTATTTACAAAATTTTCATAACAAATTTAAATTATAAATAATAATAATTTATTATATATGATTTGTTGTGAAATTATTATGAACATAATACTTGTCATTATATGATAAAAATTATACATTAAAGTTCAAATGGCACCTCCCATGCAAGGGTTTACTGTCTGGTCTAGCAACAAAGACTACATTGGAATGTAATAATTTCTAACAATTTTAAAAAATAATATAATGGATGAAATTGAGATATTAAAATTTAATATGTATCATTTAAATATATTGAACCTTTTTTTTTATGAACAAATTTATTGAACCTATTGCCATCTTTAGTATCTCAAAGGAACATTTGTATTACTATGTATGTTAAATAAATTTATATATATAAGTTATTTTATAATTGTCGTCTAAAATGTATGCTCTAAAGTCTAAAGTTTAAATTAGTGCTAGTATATAAATAAATTAATACATCAATGAGTATAAAATTTTATTTTTCTTTTTTCTTTTAGGTGTTGGTGATGATGTTCACGCGCCCAGTGGTATTATTTTAATATTTATGCTCTCTTTTGCTTTTCCTATCTTTAAATTTTTAAAATGACCTCAGTTCCTCCTTCTTTTTCTTATTCTTTTTTTTTTTTTTTTTTTTTCCAAGTGCAGGTAAAAGTGTGGAAACCCAATGAGCTTCTGTTTTTTTTTTTTTTTTTTTAATTTTTATGGGAGCTTTTGTTATTTTTCTTTTCTTTAAATAAAGTAGTAGTTAAAGATGGGTTTCTTTTGTTGTAATCCATTAGTTTTTTTTTTTTTTCTTTTTTTGGTATAGTAACGTGTGAATCAATTAAAAAAGTGTTTGTTTATTCGTTTTTATTACTTTTTAATGCAATGAGACTCAATAAATTCTTTTAACAAAAGCATTCTTAATAATCAATACCGTAACAATTCTAAAACCTTTTATGACTATATATAATTTATGTTATTTTAATCAATCCTCTCATATCCTTCTCATAACTCTTAATCAGTTTTTTTTTTTTTAAGTAAAAGAGATAAATAACTATTTTTTAAAAATACAAAATGCTAGCCAAAAAAAGACCCAAAACTATTGCACGTCAGAAGCAACGAGTAGATTTTGTACACTCTTTTTTCTTTTCTTTTCTTTTTCTTTTTTTTTTTTTTTTTTTTGATAAGTAGATTATACACTATTTTTGCATGTTGAGATGTTGAGAATCCAGCCTCCTGTATTGGTTTGTTGGGGAGTCCGATTTTGTGAGGTTGGGTATTTAATTTTGGTTGTTTTTAGATATGAACTAAGCCTTCAATTTTTATCTAAAGTAATTATCATCATATTATAGTAATGTCTCTTATCCTTCTGTAGATAAAAGTGTAGTTGTCCTTGGTACAAAAACAAAATCACATTTATTCTAAACAAAAAACAAAATAACATTAATGACACCACCAAAATCATTAATGCATGGGACTAGGAGGGATCTACATATATATATATATATATATTTGGAAAAAGAGGAGGGATCTAATTTGAGTCACTAGTAATATATTTTTAACCATTTCAATTTTCAAATAATAATAATAATATCATTAATGACTTTTCTATTGGGGTATGCTGGGACTCAATCTTATATGAATAATGTTAAAGATATAAACTTTTTTACAAATTCTGATATGGTGAATAGTTATTAGTAAATGAAAAAGATATGTTAATAATGGGTCTACACGAAAACCAATAAGAAATTAGTCATATCAATAATTTATAAAAATGTTTTAAAATAACATTACTCATCTTATATTTAGAGTCATTTCACTATTTACATTTATTACTTGAGTTATAATTATACATAAATGGAAATGAAAACAATGTTTTTAAAGGAATTTAGAAAACTACAAATATTCTATTTTTGGCAGACTTCTAACTCGTTCTTATCTTCTAATTTTTCAACATTTGTAGAACGTTTGTAATTTATTCAAGTTTTTAATAAAGGGGTAGCCACTTGTGTAATGATACTCGGGGGGGGGGGGGAAGCACCTGCCCCTGACTCCTCCCCCAAATAAGTCTTTCATATTTTTCTATAAAGCAAACCATACCCCTAACATGACATAAAGAAATAAATAAAATACAAATTTTTATTTGAGAAAGTTTAAAAATGCAACAAATTTTCATAATATTTTCATAACACTTTTATTTAATTGAGATGCATCTCAAAATAGATATATTTTATTTTTATTTTGACCAATGATATATTAATATTTTAACTTATTGTAAAAATATTATGAGATTTTGTGGCATTACTCAAACAACTCCTCCCACTTTAAACAATGAGCCTAACACAAAATAAATGCCGCTACCACCAAACCTGTATAGACTTTTGACCAATTTCAATCCTTTTTCTTTTTACTTATCCAAATTTCTTTCCCTTCATTTCAGTTTAACCATGTGGAACTCAAACTTTACACAAAATAATAATAATGTCTTGTATGGCACTAAAGCTATAAAGCAACCATTATTTATTTCTCCTTCATTTCTTGCATTTTCATAGTTTCAAATTTTGATTTTTATCATAAATCNCCCCCCCCCCCCCCAATGGTTATTTTACCAACCAAGACACTAGAAGAGGGCTTTACTTGGGTATAGATACCTAAAAGTTTTTGCCAACTATGAAAAATAAGGTTGTATATATACAACCCTACCATTTATGGGTTGTAAAAATAAAAACACGTGTTTTAATGGAGTGAGAGAGGAAGAGAAGAAAAGAGGGAAGAGAGAGATGGGAGAGAAGAGAGAGAATTGATTTGTTTATATTATTTGTTAGTATAGTTTATAATGAATTCTTGGGAATCAGTAGGCTGAAAATCTCGGGCGTTGATGATCTTGAAGGCTGAGTCTTGAGAAAACAAATACAAAATCAGAGGGGACCGGTGGAGGCCGGTCAAGAATCCTCCGATGGTAAAGTCAATAGGTTTGTAATTCCAAGTAAAAATGAAGTGTTTCTGGGATTTTTTACTTATTTTTAGAAAAAAAAAAAAAAAAGTCTCTGCCTCTTCTTCTCATGGATAAATGCTTATATAGCCTATGCTTTGGGACAGTTACTCGTTTAGTAACTGTCCCTATCATTGAGGAACTCAGAAGATTCGGAGGTAACTTCCATAACTACCTTGGAAGTTACCTCATTTGGGCTATTCTTCATAACTGTTATTGAAAACTACTTATAGTAATAAATTTGCCAGTTGTGAGACATAAGAGGAGCCCGTCCTAAGCGAAGATGAGGAAAAGTGTCAAGAATGCAGGGAGGTCGTCCTTCTCATGAACAACCTCAAAGAGGGACGAGCATATCATTGCAGTCTGCTCCGTCTATCCTTCTTCCCTTTGGACGACCTCAACGGTCGAATTTGGAGTTGGTATTTTATATTGTACCATCAGTTTATATTTTTTTAAGAGTAAATTACAAATTACATCCCTAAATTTTGAGAGTATTTAGATTTTATACCTTGAAATTTCAGAGTTTGGATTTTACCCCTTGAAGTTTGGTGATGTTTGGATTTTACACCCAAACATTTCAGAATTTAGATTTTACCTTTTTAATTTTGGGAGTTTTTGGATTTTTGAGGGTGTTTAGATTTTACACCCTAAAGTTTCAAAATTTGAGAGTGTAAAATTCAAACACTCCCAAACTTTAGAGGGTTAAATCCAAATTCTAAAATGTCAGACTGTAAAATCCAAAAACCTCCTAAACTTCTGGAGGTAAATTCTAAATTCTGAAATTTCAAGGTATAAAATTCAAACACTACTAAATTTTAGAGGTGTAATTTACAATTTACCTTTATTTTAATGAATTGTATGTAAAAATAGAAACTAAGATGTTAAGTGGATTACAAAATAGAATGGTAAAATAAATAAAGTAGGTTTTGAAGATCAATTATAGATACATTTTTTGCATTGCGGATGTTAATCCTTGGGCTCTCTATGCCGTTGCTTTTCTTCTTCTCTTTTAACAGACAGAAGTTGACAAATTTAAAGTTCAATGACAAAGTAGAAAATGTTGAAAAAAAGGTAGATTATGTCCTTTGCCGCCACGCACTTGCTTGAAGATTAGCTGGTAACAACTAACAAGTAACAACCACATAAGCAAATTGTTAAAAAGATATTACTACATCAATGTCAATGAAATTGAAGGCACATGCTCCCCATAAGGCATGCTGATTGCTGAGTGCGACAATTTATAAATGCAGCCAATCTGATTGCGACCCAGCTTTCATCTTCCACGTTACTCTAAACTCATGTTTTTCTTCATGTTCATACGAGGTTGGAGTCCGAGCTCAAACAAGGATTTTGATTAATTAAATTAACTTGATACTTTGGTTTGCTGGGTGTTATATCATACTATTAATTTGGAGTGGCATGTTCTATCCCCTATGCTTTATTCTTCCCTTTTTATATCTGTTTTTTGTTATTATTGGTAATAACTCTTTTTATGTCGGATGAGATGATTACAAATCCACCGTTTTGACTTGATGGTAAAATAAAACTAAGTGGCCAATTACAAGTTTTGACTTGATGGTAAAATATAACCAAGTGGTCTAAGTGGAGGCAGTATTTGGTGTAACGGAAATATATAACATCTTTTCTTATGAGGGAATAGGTTCCATAATTGTGAGATCCACGCCACGTGAGAGATGTTATATATATCGACTACACAAAATAAAAATTCAAGTGGAGACAAATTATTGTCCATAGATATATCTCTTCTGCAAGATTAACATTGAGATTTGAACTATGTAAATGTAATTATATTTCTTTCTTGTATTTTAGTCCTATGTGACAACTTCAAACGTGTAATATTTAACTACTAATATATTTCTTTCCTCGTATAATAGTCAACTATTTGCTCTTGTAGTTTGCAACAATGTGAAAGACTTTGGCATTTGCAAGCGATCACTATCGTTAAAAAACGCTTTCTTTGTTTTTAAGGTTTCAAATATTTGGGACAAATTATCTTCATATTAAAAAAAGATTTTACGTTCAAATCTCACGCACCTCTCATAAATCTCACGAGTTAGGTATATATATTGATGATAGAATTAATGAGAGAAAATATTAAAATAGAATAATTCACCCTCATAAGCAATGTCCGATCCCTTACCAAGCCCATCAAAGTATGCTCCTTGTAATTTTTTTGCTTATTATTAAGTCTATGCTAATTATGAACATGCATGTTTAGACATTTTTTTAACCAAATTACACTTGTAAACCTTAAAGTTCATGATTATTTTCATTTAATTCCTTAAGTTTTGGACTCCTCTTTTGTTCCCATAAGTTTAATAATATTTTCAAAATTGTCATTCCATTTATCTCTATCGCTGATTTGGCTATTAAGTCTCTCTAAGTCTCAGTCTCTCTCTCTCTCTCTCTCTCTCTCTCTCCAAAAAAACCATTTTGAAAAGAGAAACCAAAAGGTCCAACTATAAAAACATAACCAAAATGGACAACATTGAGAAGCAAGCTCAAAACTATGGAGAACGATTTACCTCATCATTTTTGTGTAAAGGCAAATTATTTAATACTTTGAAGCAATACTTCCTCTCACATAAGTAGTGAGTCTCACCATAAATTTAATTAGTCAAAGTAACTATTATGTAAAATGAAACAACACTTGCTCTTACTACTAGAATATTGAATAATTACTCTTATTTAGAAGCAAGTATATCTGTGTGTCCCCAAAGGTCCAAATCATTTGTGTAAAGGCAAAATTACTCAAAACTCTGAAGCAATACTCCTCTCCCTCCTCTCACATAAACAGTAGGTCTTACTATAAATTTTAATTAGTTAAATTCATAATTAAGCAACGTTTGCACCCAAAATGTTGCATAATTACTCTTGTTTAAGGACTTACTCCCAAAATGTTGCATAATTACTTTTGTTTAAGGACTACATACATTTGTGTGTGGCACCATTGCACCAGGCCCAACAAGTTTTAGCATCGGTTTGACGACTTGTCTTTTTTGCTTGCTTCTAGGGGTGTACAAAAAATCAACGAACCGAAAAAACCAACCGAAACCAACCAAACCGTTGCCAAAATTTCAATTTGGTTAGGTTTCGGTTTTAATTTTTAAAAACCGAAAATTTCAATTAGGTTTCGATTTCAGGTTTGAATACACCGAACCGACCAAAACTGAACCAAACATATTATAATATATTTTACATAAAATTTTTAATATAAAGTCTGTATATATTTGTAATTTGGGCCTCCGTTAGTTATTATTATTTTTTTAAAAAAAGTGGGCCTCTAGTTTGTACATTAGTCAGGGCTCCAGCCCTTTCATTTTATTTTAAAACACTAGACCCATTAGATTAACTAATTACGATTAAACTAAGTAAATATCTATTAAACTAAAACTAATTAAACTATAAAAATAAAAGTTTGAAAACCCTACCCAGCCACACTTTTCACTCTCACTCTCACTCTCTCTATTATCTGTAAAGTTAGCTACCTCAGCTCTCGCTCAAGCTCCAAGATCCGCACCAGCCTCATCACCAACCAAGTCTCCATCTTCGACTTCTTCTCCACCGGCTCATGCTCCCGCTCCCACCTTAAAGCCACCGACTCCCTCTTTGGCTCCAACTCCATCCGCCACTCCTCCGTCGCCTTCTTCCGCTCCATCAACCTCACCTCTGGCTCCTCACCCACCAATCGCCCAACCCCTCTAATGCGCTGACCGATACTTCTTCTCACAAACAGCAGCACACTCCACTCTCTAGTCCCTCTCTCTCACGGTCTCTACTTCTTCTCCATTCTCTTTTTTCTTTTCTTTTTCTTTTTTATTTTTATTTTTTATGTTTGCTACTTGCTTGGTGTTTGGGTGGTGAGAAAACGTGGGAATGCAAAAGAAATATATATTTTTCTTATTTTGGTATGTTTTCTGATTATATACATGATTTTGATTTTTTTTTTTTTTTTTTGGTGTTTGGGTGCTGAGAAAATGTGAGAAAGTAAAAAGAAATAGGCATTTTTTTTGTCTCTAATCTATTTGGTTCTAAGGAATTGGAAGCAACCAAAAACCGACTAAATCGAACCGATTGAAATCCAATCGATGTTCCTCCCTTTCGGTTCAGTGTCGGTGCCAAATTTGGTAAAACCGAAATTTCGATTCAATGAAAAAATCGCACTTCAAACCGACCAAACCGATTACACCCCTATCGCTTTCGGTACTTTTTGTCTCACTTCTTCTTCCCCCAAACAAACAAATAAAACAAATAAACTATTTTTTTAATTAAAAAAAAAAAATCATATACCAACTTACTTCTTTTTGTCTCATTTTTTAGCAAATAAGCTACCAAAACTTGAGAATGCCAAACTCACGCTTAGAAGTTAGAATAAAAGCCACAAGACTAACTCCGCAACAAAAATGGCTGGGAGGAAAAAAAGTAAAAGTAAAACGAACACCAAACAATTAGTAAGAAATCAAAGCAACGAAAAGCCAATATACCATGAGATATAATCACTTTAACATGGGAGGTATATTCCACAGATTATTTTCAAAATAAAAATAAAAATAAAAAGTTCGAGACAATCCCGACTTCGACACCAAAGTGTTATTGAAGTATGACCCTATCATATACTCAAACCCAGTAGATGATAAATATAACATAAAAGATCTTTAAACAACGATCATAGACATCACACCGGCACTCACCCAAATATACTTTCTTGTCGTCATTACCAGATCGCACTATCCAACTTGCTGATACCAAAACAAAGATCATAACCAGCAACCACTGGAGCTCTCCAAAGCTTCAAAAGCAAAGAAATCGGAGTAGCATTATTTATTATCAGCAGCTAGCTGAAAGACCGTTACAGTGATTTTTGACAGCTAGACTGTCATAACAGTTAAGTATAATGAGGAGCACGTCTTTATTCCACCAGTTAGATGACTGAGACATAAGTCCCAACACCAACAGATGATCTTATTAACACGTTCTATCCATCCCAAGTAACCAGACAAGGCATTTACTTCATATGAACTTCGCATCATATTAGATGTTTCCATATTTCTCTTCCTCCGGGCTGGAGAGCTTGACGAAATCTGTTAAAAATTAAGGCAATCAATATACAATTAATTCCGCACTTCACTCCCAAACAAAGAAAATTAGAAAGAGAAAGCCACGAATTCTGATTCTGGCCCCAAACAAACAATAAACTATGCATGTACATTGCATGGAACTGTTTATTAGTCTGTGTGTTTGTGTGTATGATGTATATGGATAAGATGGAAGTGGTCAAGCTCCACATCTCCATAAATAAATTCAATTGGCACAACTCTAAAAATTTCCTCACTGTTGACTTCGATTGTGGGGTAGACACATCACAGGTAGTGCTGCTACCTGTGATGGATATGGTTCTAAACCAGAGAGAGAGAGAGAGAGACCAAAACAATCTTTCATTCTATCCCTAGCCAGTTTCTTTGCAAATTAATACATCTTTTATACCTCTAGCAAGTCAATTGGAAAGAGCTAAAGGATATAGCCTATGTAACCATGCCTTACAAGTCCACAAATATATCAAAATGTAACAGACTGATCTCAACAAAACTGCTCGCTCATCGGCAAGCAAATTTTGACCCACCCAGTAGTACCATCTAAGAAAAGAAAGCATTCAAGTTAGGCTCAGATATACTACTGAACCAATTTGTGGAAACCCAAATCCAACCCAACAAGGAAGTTTTGGTTCAATTTAGGCTCGGATATACTACTGAACAAAATAAATTTATTAGTTCAAACTTTTAAGTATTCTAAATCAGTTACATGTTTCCACAACCACATTAGACTCGGAACAGATAATTTGAATCAGACAAAATGACCCAACTCTAGCCAAAACCATTGCAACGTCTAATTTCAAGCAAGAAAATATAAATAAAGCATTTTTTCAAATAATATGTATGAGTGTACGTATTGGATGCAGTTTTCCTCCAAAAAGTTCCTCCAACCCACTACATGGCAACTCAAAAGATTATGTGTACTAATGTCATGTACTTTGTTTAAGTGATTTAATACACATGGGGGGGGGGGGGGGGGGGGGGTGTGTTTACAACCCCTAAGGATATTTGTGGGCGCCTGAGGACCGAAGAAAGGATTGTTGGGTTGTAATATTGGTTTTGGAGCATCATACGCCTGAGGAGGGAGTTCACCTGAGGTGGGGAGATGAAGAGGCAAAAGGTTTTTAGGAGTTTGAGGCGGGAAGGATTGGCTGAGGAAAGAGAATCATGAGGAGTAGAGGAAGTTTCCAGAGAGAAGTAGCCTGTTGTCTCCGCATTAAATGATGGGCAACAGCTTTATCAATTGCATTGATGAAGAAGTGACCTAAACAGTGTAATTCACAGTTAAGCAAACTCCATCTACTACCTTCTTCAGATATTTAAAGGGACAAGTGTTACGAAGAGAAATTGGGGAGGTAAAGATGGAAGGTCAGGATGCGAAGAAAGGGGGAGTATATAAGAAAAAGATTGTTTTCTGAGAAGGGGCATCCATACACAAGTATCAAAAAGATAAAAGAAACAAGAAGAAGAAGAACATTGAGAGAAGAGAGTAAACAGTGCAATTTTCTGTATAACATTGGCCTCCTCGGGCAGGCTTGTAGGGAGACATTTTCTCATCTATTCTATAGCATTAGCCCTTTCTTCCTTATTTTCATCCTCGTGTAGAGCCCTTACTTGTTGTTCGTTTCCCTTTCTTACAAATTTTATTGATTTAGGTCGAGATTGAATTGTACAACTCACTGTTCTAAGTGGGCTTGGACTGCCAAGATCTTTTGGTCCTTACACTAATATTTAATAGAGTTTAGTCTTTAGAATTAATAGAGTTTTCTTTTTGATAATTTAATGCTTGGAAGTGAGAGGGATTTCAACCTCAAATATGCTTCTATTTAGATTAAAAATAGGTGTCAGTTAGGTTGTAATGCTCTTGACAAAATTAATAGAGTTTATAATATTTATCTTGTTAAAAAAATGGAAAGTGATAAATTAAATTTAACTGGCTGCATATTCAATTGTTTGAAAAAATAAATGGTGGAATATGCTTTGCTATTGTTGACAAATAAATAAAATGGTAGACAAAATGTTCATAGCTAGAGCCTAAATGGAGATTAATTTCAAGTACCCGAACTTGGATTAAGTTGTATTTAATATTTATTCACCTATACAGGCTATACTAGTATATATCTCTTTTTTTTTTTTGAAAACCTAGGTATATATCTCTTAAATCAATATGGTTGTCAAATAAAAAATATAACTTGTCACTAAGTTAGTATGTGTTGGTTTTCTCAAAAAAAAAAAAAAAAGAAAAAGAAAAGAAAAGAAAAAAGGAAGTTAGTATGTGCTGGTACAGATTAATACAGCTGAAAATTGAATTATGGCTCGTATTAAATCTAGTATCAACCTACTATTTAAAATTTGTTATGAAAATGTTGTAAACATATTATTTTTCATAATATTAATAATAAAGAAATACTTATTATTATTATTATTATTATTATTATCATCATCATCAATAAATAAAAAGAGAAATAATCATGGAAGGAAGGAGCTTGGCTTCTAAGTTCTCACTAGACAACTAGTTGTGGGTTCCAGTTAGCTCAACTGATAAAGTTTTTGATGGTTGAATAAGAGATTTGAGATTCAATCTCCGCTTATATCAAAATTGATTGGTGTCTTAGTTTAATAATAAAGAGTTATTATCAGGAGCTAGCGGACGCTATAGATTGAAACTCTTCTTCTTCTTCTTCTTCAAAAAAAAAAAAAAAAACCCTAGACAACTAGTGAGTAGTAGTGACCATTTTCCGGTTCAATGCAATGATGATAAATTATGGTAGGTGGGATTATCTTGTAACATGACATCTCTGCATTTGTCGTGCTGCCACGATTTAGAATTTATTTCCTTACCCAAAAAAAAAAGAGTCTATTACACCTAAAACAGTGCTCTAAAATAATTTGTTAATTAACAAAAAATGTTTCATTTATAATAAGTAATTTTGTGGTAAAAACAAAAACGTCAAGAATGGATTTTGCTAGGTAGTAACCAAAGTATGAAACTTAAAAGGTTAAATGAAAATATATTTGATTTCTCAAAAAAGAAAAGAAAAGAGAATATATCTGAAAAGGACTTATTACTAGTATTTAGTACAATGAAAATATTTTAAAATATAATTGTTTCAATAATATAAAAATAATTTCTTATTTGAACTTAAAATTTTCAATTGTGGGCAACGTCCAGGATTTGGATACCATTGAAGTTATGGCTGTGAGGTGAGCTATCAATTTAGCAGCAAAACAAAAAAAGAAGGAAAAATATCCATAAAATTTTGGAACTAGATTTTGGCAACTTACAAAAACAATGTAGTCATGTACTCATTATGCTTTTTTCTATTAAGAAAATCATCAAGCTTTCTTTGTCCACACAAAAAAGGGTAAAATCATATTAAATCTCTAATGGAATTTTTACTTGTTCGTGGCCTCATGTATAATTCCCTTTCAAGTCCATGAATGTTTCATTGCCAATGCCCTCACTGCCCATACAATCAGGACAAACAAAAATACGACAGTGCATGTACCACGCCACGTTTCCGTATAGCGATTTTTTAAGCAAGTAATGCAATAAAATATTTATACTTCGATTATTTTGATGGAAAATATAGTAAAGATAGTTTATTTGTTTTTAAATATAAAAAAAAATTGGGTAAAAGGAAAACTATTTTTTGACTTTTATTATTTAATTTGACGTGAAATAAAGTTTTTTTCTATTCAAATTTTCTATAAAACAACTTTATCTCACACCAAGTTAAATAAGGATAGCCAAAAAATAATATTTCAATTCATTTTAAAGTTGTTATCAAATATAAGAAAATGAGATAGTTTTTTTAAAAATTTTCTTTTGAAAAATGATTCATTTTTCAGAAAAATGCTAATATTTTAACTCTTATGCTCTACTAGACAAATAATATATGCCGACACCTTTTACTCTCTTGGTTTTTACATATTGGCTATTAGTACTTTCTTGGCATTTACATATTATTTTGAGTATTTTCTCTTTCTTCCCCATATATATATATATATAGGCTCTTGTGAGCTCCTTTTAAGGACAACTAGTGGTGACCGGTGACCATCGATATTCTTTGAAAAATTATAGAATCGTATCAAAGTTCACCGCTTCTGCACAAATTGCCACGTACATGTTACAAACTAGTCCATTAAAAAATGTCTTAAAGACACCTGTTAACCAAACCTTTTATTTTATGGTTCACCAAATGTAATATATCATGTATTAATTACTTTCCATTTTAAACTTACTTTAATTATAAGTGTATAAAAAAAAACTTACTTTACAAGGAAAGTTTAAAAATTAAAAAATTTTAAAAAAAAAAAAATGTAAGAAACCTTAAACCTCATCTATGAGAACAGAATTTTTTTATTTAGCCTTCAACTTTATCATCTTCTAATTACCACCATGCATAGTTGTCAAATCGTGAATCGTATCGTGAATCGATTTTTAATTTTTTTGTATCGTGTATTGTATCGTATCGTGTATCGTATCGTATCGTGTATCGTAAGATACACAAACACTTAATAAAATTTATAAAAAATTATAAATATACATATATAAATGATATATTCATTATAAATTTTAAATATGTTCAACTAATGACTAATTTATTCATCACTTATGTAATAATATTTAACAAACTAATTAAATAAATCAAATTAGCATGTGTTCATAACATACACATTAAAATTACTTAAATTCAAAAGTGATAATATATTACAAATGACTCAAAAATAAAAATTTATTTTCATCATATTCATCAAATTGCCTAATCAACCCCATCTAAGTTAACGCTATCATCATATTTATAATTTTGCAAATTTATTTCTTCATTAAAATTTTCTTCATCGTTATTCGTCATTAACATTTACTTTATCTTCTTGTTCTTTCCATTTCTATAAATTTTTTTTGGCATTCTAGTTTCTTGGACTTATAACAATAAAAATAAAAATAAAAATAAAAAATTTTATAAAAATTTAAAATATTAAAGTGAAAGGTAAGTGTGTATTGTGTAGTCAATTGTAGGAAGGAGGGGAAAAAAACTTATGAATATGTTATTTAGTAAGCTAAATTAAGAAAACTAATAATTTTGTGTTAAAAACAAATCTAACAACTTGTTAGATTCAAATAAAAGTACAAATTTTAACAAAAAATTTCATTTTAAAGCATTTGTCTATGTATCGTACGATACGTACAATTTTACGATACGATACGATTCATACGATACACACATTGTATCGTACGATTCATGAGCACTTACGATACGCTGATACGATACGGAACTTTTTACACACGATTCGATACATATCGTACGATACTGACAACTATGCCACCATGTTTCACTCTTTAACCTTTCACCTAAGTAAAGTTTTTACTCAATGTATATCCAATTAAACTTCTATCTAAGCAAGGATTTAAATGATACGTAATTTTACAATAAATATTTTTATTTTCTTACCATTTAAATTTAATAAGATTTATGATAAAATATTTTATATATATATGTAAGGACCCAATTTGAATTGAGTGTTGGGTTTCAGCCCAATAAGCCCAAACAATAAATTTATAGAGAGTGGGTTGACAGGCTTGGGAGCTGGCCGTCGATCACCACGTTCAAACTTTTTCTTATAAAAAAGGCTAAGTGTTTCCTTACAAATAGGGGAATGCTCCTCGGCCATAGGCCGAGGAGGCCTTCGGGTTTTTCCCCCTCCCCTTTGGCTTTACTAGCTCTTCTTTTATAGTTTTCATCTTCCTATCTCCTGCTTCCATCTGTTGATCGTCTATTTGCTTTTCTTCTGGTTGTCCGTCCCATCAGAGGCCTTATCCGCACTCAAGTGGCTCACTCTAACCAACGTTATCCTGCCAAGGGTTACCTCCCCATTAATGCGGCCAGGGGGGTTGGTTGAGTGCATTCAATGCGATAGTGACAGCTTACTTTGGGGTTAACCTCTCCCCAAAATCGCCTTTGTCAGGCCGAGGACAAGGTATCCTCGGCGTGGATTCAGGAGAATAAGCTTCCCCCCCTTCTCCTCAGGAATAGCTTGCGATCCTCGGCATGGGCCTTGGGCTCGCTATATGATGGGCTGAGGCTATCAGGCCCACGGACCCCACAATANCCCCTCAAAACTCTGCTGCACGTTCCCTCGAACGGGGAGGAGGGTTTTGATACATGCGGATCCACTGGACGAATGGCCTCACTTTAGTTTATACTGATGCTGGCGGCTTCTTGACTGCCCGATGCGCGTTTTTAGCGTTTCGAGAATCAATGGGTGCCCACATTAAATTTTTGACGGCACCACGTTTCCCACTTTCAACGGCATGATCTCCTGCCTTTATGAGAAAGCGGTTTCATTTGGGAAAATTAAGGGAGAGTATAAATACCTGTTTGACTTGCCTGGTTTCATCATTTTCGCGATTATCATTATTGATGCATATAGTTTGAACTTGGTTCGACTAGCACATTAGCTGAAGAGTATCGTCATACCTCTGTAAGTTTTCTTTTTCTAGTGACCCCAAATTTCCTTGATTTCACTCTTCTTTTTCTTTTTTAGAGCTTTTAGTTATCTTTGGGGAATGGGTAAGTTTAAGGAGTTGGTTGAGTCCGAGGAAATGATGAACAAATTCATTGTTGACTATGGAATACCCGGTAATGTGAACTTGAAATACTGCGAAGAAGGAGAGTGGTACCTTAAGAGGAGAGAGGGTGAGGTCGTAATTCCAATAGTTGCTTTTGTAGAAGAAGGGATGAGAATCCCTATGAGGCCGGTGACCCTCAATTACCTCAGGCATTTCCGCCTGTCCCCCACTCAGTGTGCTGTGAACGTGTTTAGGATACTAGGGTGTGTAGATACCCTGAATGAGAAATGGGGCTGAGACTAGGGCTGTCCATGGGTCGGGCCGGGTCGGTTTTGGGCCCAACCCGGACTCGACCGCCGGCGTCGGGTGGGAGGGTGGAGGAAACCGAAACCGACCGCCGGAAAAATCAGTCGAGTCGGTTTCGGGTGAGGGTGAGCGTCGGTCGGGTCGGTCGGGCGCCGGAGTAAAAAAAATCTTCGAAATCTGAAAAAAAAGGTCGCCGGAATCTGAAAAATATCGCCGGAATCTGGAAAATTATGCCGGAATCTGGAAAATATCGCCGGTATCTGCATTTTTTTCGCCGGAATCTGAAATTTTTCACTAAAAATTGCTGGAATTGGCCGGATCTGGATAAATCCCACTAGATCTAGCCGGATCTGGTAGAGATCTCCTCGGATTTTGTCGAGATCTCCTCGGATTTGGCTTGATTTTGCAGGTTTGGCCGGATTTTTTATACATCTCCGGTCGGGTTCGGGTTGCTCGGGTTTTGGAGAAGCAAACCCGCCACTCGACCCGCCGGTGTCGGTTCTAGAGAACGGAAACCCGCCACCGACCGACTGGACCTTCGGTTCGGGCCGGAATCGGGTCTCCGGCGGGCGGGTTGTCCGGGTTGTCGGGCTCCGTCGGGTCTGGACAGCCCTAGCTGAGACTGACTCACCATGATGTAAATTGGTGTTATAACCTTCATTACCTGAGGGGTAAGACGTATTATATGAAGACAAGGGACGATAGGGTTCGTCTTATCCAGTGTCTTCCTGACTCCAATAAGGGGTTGAACCAAGATTTCCTCATAGTGTCGGGAGAATGGCACGACGGCTTTCATTGCCCAACCGTAGAGGGGAAGCCAGGTAGGGCGTCCGAAGTACAAGATAATTTAGGTTTCAGTGCCTTTGCGTTTTATACCTATATACTCAACTTGGTTGACTAATCATAAGAATTTCACTTTTCTTTTCACAGATCCACACGCTTTTGCACGTCACTTTCACCTGGTTAATAAAGCGGATTTGGAAACCGTTCTCAAGTCGGAACTTTTCTTGAACGAACCTGACAACCAAGTCAGAGCTGCTCATAAAATCCTTGGGTGTGACCCAGCTCAGACGTCATTCCCTGTTCCGCAGCACGTAATTAGAGCTCGTGATCCTCGGCTTACGCAGATTACCGTGGTGGAGAGCGGTTTTTCTTTTACCGGGGGTTTTACATACCTGAAGGTATTCCGTTATCAGGTTCCTCTTCGTCCCGGCAAGTAACGGTGGCCGAGAAAGGACCACTTAAGAAAACAAGGGAGGTGGTCGAATTGAGTTCCTCCGAGGACGAGTATAGCGTGTTTGACCTAGCTGATCAGCCCGAGGATCCTCCCGGTGACCTAGGAGATCCTCAATTATCCGAAGCTGATCTTCAGTCTTTAAGAGTTGGTACCAAGCCGAGATGGGTTTAAAGAGGCAGCCCCGGACCAATCTTCTTGACCTACTCGAAGGTGGTTCCAAGAAAGATGTACCAGGGGAGTTACAATCCCAGCCCCCAGCACCTCAGTCCCAGGTTCCAATCATGCAAACCAGGTCATCATCCACTCCTATAATAGCTGCCCCTTCTACTAAGTCTCCTGATCCGAAAAGGAAAAGACTTTCTAAGGGTAAGGATCCAATGGATGGGAGCAAATCTCATTCTTCGCCCGAGGAGGGTAAGACTCGTAGACCCCCAAAGCAGTTGAAGCTTGGTGATCAAAAGAAAGGCAAGAAGGTCATCCAGCAGCCCCAGGCTCAAGCATGGCTGCCTGCTGCCATGCTCCATGACCAGCCCCTAATGGACAACGCGTCGATACGAGAGTCTCAAGGAGACGAGGGGGCTCTCGTAGCCGAGGCCCTAGAGAAATCTCTTCTTCTTCCCATTGATATGGTTAAGTTAGAGAAGATGAGTGGGGTAGAGGTTGTCCTCGACCTTAAGAAATATCTAGGCATGGTAGGTCCTTTGGCAACCATTCTTTTTACTAGAAATTTTGTTGCTTAGTACTTTTCTTTCTTTTATAAAGCTGCTTGTTTTTGCTGGCAGGCTATCCAGGCCCTTTTTAGGTTGGGCGAAGAGGTTGATGACCATAGTCACGCCTTAGCGCAGAGCGCGATAAGTTCCTAGAAGCGGCTAAAACTCTTAAGAGGTCTGAGGCCGACCTGAAAAAGGCGACCGAGGATCTGGCAGAAATGGCGAAGGCCAGGGATACTGCTGTTTCTGACCTAGCCGTGGTCAGGAAGCAAGCTGAGGATCAAACGGTCTACTTGCAAGACGTTGAAGGTCAATTACAGAAGGCCAAAGAGGACATCTCCTACATGAAGGAAAATTTGATCAAAGCAATCCATGATAAAGGTGTTGCCGAGTATGCCAGGGACGAGGCTGTGAGAGCCAGAGACGAGGCAATTTTTGCGAAAACAGACGCTGAGCGCTCTGCGGAAGAGGCAAAGGAAGAGGCTTTCACCGAAGGGGTGGCTAAGACTGAAGCCACCCTTCGGGCTCAAGTTCCTGCTGTGTGCAGGCATTATTGCTCTCAAATTTGGCATGAAGCCCTCAACCAAGCAGGGATTGATGCCTCGTCTGATCTTAGAAGGGAAGATAGGGTATATTACCCTACTGCCATTCGCGAGGTTACGCCTGCTGCTCCTGAGGAGGAGTCTTCCTTACCATCGGTTGAAAGTCAAGACAAGACCGCCGAGGATGCTCCGTTAATTGATCAACCATCCGAGGAAGTCGAACCCCGGATAGCGTTGGGGAAGTCGTAACCGAGGGTCAGGAAAGACCTCAAGACGTGGCCAGTCCTCCGACGGACTTTTAGAGATCTAGCTGTTGAGCTTTGGCCCTAGCTTTTTGATTTACCTACTGAGTTGAAGGAACTAGTATACGGCCTAGGATAGCTTTGTTTATTTTTTCCTTTGATACTATCTCGTTTCCTGCCTCAGTGGCATTGTAAGGGAGTCGTGTACTTTCTTTTTGAATCGAATACTTGAGATTTTGCTTTCATTTAATGATACTTTATTTTGTTTGTTTTGCTATTGTATTCTACTCAATATTTGTATTCCATTCTGGAGTTGGCATCATGGGACCATCTGTTATCATCCAAATATAAATCGAAGGGTTGTATTATCGCCTGACATTGAGTAACGCTTTGGCTTTTCTCAGAGCAGTTATTTTCTTTATGGGTTCGAGTCCGAAGACCATATACTACCCTGGTAATGCATAATACTTATTTAGTTTTCTATAGGTTTGGGTCCGAGGACCATGCGATACCTTGGTGCTGTCTAGTACTTCAATTTTCCTGTAAGTATCTAGTTTTACCATAGGTTTGGGTCCGAGGACCATGCAATACCTTGGTTCTGTCTAGTACCCAGATATAATGGTGTGTGTAGTTTTACCATAGGTTTGGGTCTGAGGACCATGCAATAACTTGGCTCTGTCTACCACTTCAATTTTTCGTAAGTATTGGATATAATCGGTGTGTGTAGTTTCACCATAGGTTTGGGTCCGAGGACCATGCAATACCTTGGTTCTGTCTACCACTTCAATTTTTTGTAAGTATTGGATATAATCGGTGTGTGTAGTTTCACCATAGGTTTGGGTCCGAGGACCATGCAATACCTTGGTTCTGTCTACCACTTCAATTTTTCGTAAGTATTGGATATAATCGGTGTGTGTAGTTTCACCATAGGTTTGGGTCCGAGGACCATGCAATAACTTGGTTCTGTCTACCACTTCAATTTTTCGTAAGTATTGGATATAATCGGTGTGTGTAGTTTCACCATAGGTTTGGGTCCGAGGACCATGCAATACCTTGGTTCTGTCTACCACTTCAATTTTTCGTAAGTATGAATATAATGGTGTGTGTAGTTTTACCATAGGTTTGGGTCCGAGGACATGCAACACCTTGGCTCTGTCTACCACTTCAATTTTTTGTAAGAATGAGATATAATGGTGTGTGTAGTTTTACCATAGGTTTGGGTCCGAGGACCATGCAATACCTTGGCTCTGTCTACCACTTCAATTTTTGTGATTAGGGATTTGCCCTCAGATCGCTTTAGAGGCCATTCGTCCAGTGGATCCGCATGCATCAAAACCCTCCTCCCCGTTCGAGGGAACGTGCAGCAGAGTTTTGAGGGGCTATTGTGGGGTCCGTGGGCCTGATAGCCTCGGTCCATCATATAGCAGGCCCAAGGCCCATGCCGAGGAGCGCAAGCTATTTCTGAGGAGAAGGGGGGAAGCCTATTCTCTTGAATCCACGCCGAGGATACCTTGTCTTCGGCCTGACAAGAGTGATTTCAGGGAGTGACTAACCCCAAAGTAAGCTGTCACTCTCGCATTTAATGCACTCAACTAACCCTCCTGGCCGCATTAATGGGGAGGTAACCCCTTGGCAGGATAACGTTGGTTAGAGTGAGCCACTTGAGTGCGGATAAGGCCTCTGATGGGACGGACAACCAGAAGAAAAGCAAATAGACGATCAACAGATGGAAGCCGGAGATAGGAAGATGAAAACTATAAAAGAAGAGCTAGTAAAGCCAAAGAGGAGGGGGAGAAAGAAAGGCCTCCTCGGCCACAGGCCGAGGAGCATTCCCTCATTTGTAAGAAAACACTTAGCCATTTTTAAAAATAAGTTTGGGCATGGTGATCAACGGCCAGCACCTAAGCCTGTCAACCCACCCTCTATAAATGTATTGTTTAGGCTTGTTGGGCTGAAAACCCAACACTCAATTCAAATTGAGTCCTTACAATTTATATTGGTGGTAGACTATAAATTGATTTGCAATTGAGCATTATGTGAATTCATATTATGCCCAAATTTGTGTATAAGCTATTGGAATGTTGGCAATAATTTTTTCATCAACATAGAGAAACCAAGGTGTGATCTTTATGTGTTATGTGAAACACCCTACATTTATAATCAAAGAACATATTTTGTGCGCTTTGTAATTGTTATTTAACCAACTATGTTATTTAACCAACTATCCTGTGCATCGCACGGGTTAGCGACTAGTGTATATTAGTGGAGAAGGACAACTAAAATGACTGTGCATTTGGGGGAAGGAAGGAGACTTGACTTAACTTCCGGTGCCTTAATTAAAGGCATCTTTTCACGTATAAAAAATAAAGCACCGACTTTGGTCGTGCATTAGAGGACACACTAATTGCGCAAATGACAAACTTGTTGTATTGCATGATTAGTATGTAAGTAACATAAGAAGTTATACATAAGGATACTTCTACTATACCCCTATTAGGGCAAAATAAAATAAGATTATTGATGATGCCAAAATCGTCAGCTACTTATATTCGTCTAAACGGTGTGCGTTATTGTTAGTTCGGGAAACCTTGCATAAGATCAGGAAATGGGACTCTGCTCGATTGGTCCCCGATGTAGTGCCGGCCACCTAACCTCCGATGATAAAGTCCAGGGCCGGCCCTAGGCCTAGGCCATGGCCTAAGGCCCCTATCATAGAAAGGCCCCCAAATTAAAATGGGGCCAGTAAGGATTTTTTTTTTTTTTCTCCTTTTAATAAAAAAAACAGTGTGCAACTTGCACTTTTTTTTTTATCATATAGGTCTTATAAATTGATATATCCGATCACAATAAATAATTCAATATTCATTTATTCTTTTCTTAAAATGTCACATCAGTTTGTAAGCTTTTGATAGTAATATTTGTAGCTAATACAAATTTTATGACAAAAAACTTACAAATTGATCAAACAATATAATAAATGAATGCTTTGAATAACTTTTATTTATTGATGACTCATCAGTTTGTGAAACCTACATAATAAGTATCACTAGCTCACTTTGGATGAATTAGTCTTATTAATTAGTAAGAATTAAAAATAGATTTGAAATAAAATAAATTATATAATAAAAATAAAATAAATATCATTTAAGTGATATTTAGATATAAAAAGACCCCTTTAAAATTTTCACCTTAGGCCTCAAATTATCTTGGACCGGCCCTGGTAAAATTAGATGAAGATAGAGTAAAAATGAGCGTAGATAGAGTAAAAATGTGCAAAGATAATGATGGTATGCAAGTCTTTCTTTGTATCAGAATATATGTGTGTGTGTGTACCTTTTGTAGGAGTCTAGTGTTTTTTTATACAGGGTTTTTCCCTTCTAGCTATTGGTGGCATTCAATGGTGGCTTGAATGCCCCCTCGTAACGCCTTCTGGTGGCTTAATGAGGCAACCTTGATAGGCCAAAAATGAATTGACCCCTTGCGATGAATTAATTGATTATTAGCCAAGTTTATTAATTAATCAAATTAATATGCAAACGCATGGTAGCACAAACAAATCACCAATTAAACTAAGTATGCAGCGGAAAATAAATTGACACGGTAATTTGTTTACGAATAGAAAAAACCTACACGGCAAAAACCCCACCTGGTGATTTTAAAGTCACCACTCCCGAGAATCCACTATTATCACAAGAAACAGTTACAATTAAAGGAATCCTAGTACCTTATACCAACCTACAATTGAACCCTTACCCCAATACCCAATTGAACTTGTTCTGTAGTGACAATCTCTCCTTATAATGCACGGCTCCCAGTACGTGACTAACCAATTGCGCGGATCCTAGTACATAACTTCAATCACCAACTAGAGAAGGTTTTTGGCTGTAAAGTTCTTCAATTCGTCTAGACAATGAAGATCAAGAAGATGCTTGGTCACAAAACCCTATGGTGTACAAACACAGCAGCTTCTTCACAAGAAAGATGAGCTAGGGCAAATTCTGTCTCTGGTCACAATTTGCTTGAACAAACTTTGCTCAACACTTGTGCAACTTGTGTCACCTTTGACAGCCCTTAAAATAATCTTTTTATATGTCTAGGGTTGTGAGAAAAGAAAGCCCAAATATACAATCACAGATTGGAATCAAAACAAAACTGAAACTCTGTCTTTCATAAACCTCGACTCGAGCTTCAACAGCTCTACAAGTCTCAATAGATAGCTAGCTGTCGAGCTTTAATGACGGGCACTTTTCAGACTTGAATCTTGGACAAACTTGCATGGCTTTAACACTTGAACTTGAAACAAGGTTTCTTGAAATATTAAACACATCCTAGATCTACCCAATTACAAGTAAAGTGCGTTTTGTCAAAGGATTAGCCAATTACATAAAGTAGTGACATATGTTCCTAACAAGTGAATCTCATATATCCTAACAAACCTGATGTCTCCTCCAACGGCCATATCTCCTGAATTTATTGGTATGTAACGGCTTCCTATTGAATGTTTGTTTAATGGTGCTTTTCTTCATCCAGTGTGGGTTGTCTGGATGAAAGGAATAACTTGGTTCATCAGCTACCCCCTTATTCCGTGATCATCATTATGTGTGATGACAATCATAGGAATATGAAGGGTCATATTTTGTCAATCGTGGCTTTTAACATTCCTTTTTCTTTGAATTTATTGTGACATGATGGAGCTGTGCGTGTCGTGGGCACGTGTCACATTCTAATTGGTTAGTAGTGGCACTTTTTTCAAGAAAACTATTGAGCTTCCCGCAGTTTTGGTTTTCCGAGGAAGCTTTTCAAACTTCTTCTTCTTCTTCTTTCCCATTCTACTCTTCTTTTACTACATTTTTCTTCCTCTGAGCTAGATTCTTCCACTTCTCAGGTACGGTCTTCTCCCTTTTTCCTTTTGAGAACAATATTTTACCTTTTCCTTTTGATTAATGGTTGATTATTCTGAAGTTAGGAATCTTTCCCCTTTTGTTTTGTTTTTCTTAATAATAATAGTGTATTATTGTATTGAACTTTGTCCCTAACATATTTTGAAAAATATTTACCGAAAGTTGTTTTTCATCCCTAAATTATTAAAAAAATTATTTTCATCCCTATTTTGGTTTATAAACTATTGAAAAAATTATTTACAAAATTTTAGAATGAAAAAAGAACTTTCTAAAGTTTAAGGACAAAAAAAAAATTGATAAAATTTAGGGGCTTTTACCCAGCAATAAATAATCACATTTTCCTCTCTATTTTCTAACCACCCTTTTCATACGAGAAATGCTATATTTACAATATTTTCATAACACTTTCACAACAAATTCTAAGTGGTAGGTTGTTATTGGTTGTTAAAGGTGGGCAAAAAAGTAATTTAAGTTGTGAATTCAAATTTGAACTTATAACAACTTATCATCTATGATTTATTTTAAAAATGTTTTGAACGTAACACTTGTCTTTTCATATCAACCAAAACAAAAAATATGGGTGATTGTGGAAAAGGCACTAATGATAAGGGCAATAGCACTTATCTATGGTGTGCCCAAGATGTGCTCATACCAACAGCAGTAGTGACACCAGATCCCCCATAAACCATACCAGAAACTCCATCACCTAATCTTACATTGGCAGCATGATGACCATCACCAAGACTTGTGCCAGTGCTAAGAAAAGCTAGTAAGTGCTCACATTGAGCCTTAGAAATAGGATATTGAGTAGATGTAGTTGAAGAATTCTCAACAACAATGCCTTGGTTGGAAGAAAATTGAGAAGAAACTTGATTTGCATTGGCATTTGACCTTCCTTTGGGCTTGTATCCAGGTGGATACCCATACAATTTATAGCACTTATCTATGGTGTGCCCAAGCATGTTGCAATGAGTGCACAAGGGTCTCTCCTTCTTGTTGCTTCCTGTTAGGTTCTAAAGATTTAGGAATTTATGTATTTAGAACTCTAATTTGTATTGTTGGCAAACCATGATCAAAACAGGTTGTTTAGTCTTGTTTAGGCTTGCTCAAAGTATGTTTATTTGTAAAACTGGAATCGAGTGAGTGCAGATTTATTGGACTAAATCTGTAAGGCTCGATCGATCGAAAATTAGACTCGATCGATCGAACCACGTACAGATTTATTTTTCTGCAGAGTTCCAGTTCAACCCAAACTCTATTTAAACGTCTTGGGGTTCAAGTAAAACACTTTTATATATAAGGAAAACCCTAGAACGTTTTTGGGGACTTGGAAGAGAGAGATTAGAGTGCCTCTTGTGCCTCCTTTTATTTTTAGGGTTTTGTACCCAAACCTCTCTAAGTCTTTGTTGCTCATATTTGCGGTTTATGTGAATCTCTTGTGAGATCCTTGAGGAGCTTTCCTTCACATAAACTTAGGGTTTTTAAGGTAGAGATTATTTCAACATCTTGAAGATCATTATAGTTGCAACCATTGGAACTTAAAAGAAAAGCAAGCGGGGAGCTTGTAGCTGATTGAGGAATTCAAGAAAGAAGTAGTCCGTGGATTCGGAGCCTGCGCGTGGTCGTGTCAGGAAGTTCTACTGGTGGGTAGCATTAGGAAGTCGAGCGGGGAGCTTGTAGTCCTTTTGTATGAACTTCAATTCTTTCATAGTGAATTCAGGTTAGCCTTGAGGATCGGTGGGTCAAATCCTCCCCAGGTTTTTACCGTGTGGTTTCTGGGTGATCATATCTTGTGTTATTTATTTTCCGCTGCTTTATATTCTTGATATGATTGTTTGGATTGTTTTAACCTAGAATTGCATAATTTGACTAAGTAACAACTTGGCTAATTAATCTAGGCTACGCAATCTGTGTGTTTAAGGGGTCTAAATTCCCAACACTTCCTTTGTTCCCAAAATTGCCTTTAGAATTAGCATACATGGCAACTGAATTAGGTTGTGGTGAAAAAGAACCTCCATGTCCAAGATTCTTATGTGATTCCTCTTGAAGGACCAAAGCATACACCTTGCTAATTGAAGGGAGAGGCTCAAACATGAGAATCTGACTTCAAATAGTCTCAAAGTTCTCATTGAGCCCCATTAGGAACCTCATGACATAAGCTTTGTCATGTGAAGCACTTAGAGTCTTTATAGCTCCACAAGAACACTTTGGAAGAGGCTCATAATTGAGCAATCGATCCCAAAGCCTCTTGAACCTAGTGAAATAATCTGTGACAGACATCTAATTTTGAGAGATATGAGAGATCTCCCTCTGCAGATTGTAGATCTTGGGACCATTGCCCTGAGAGAAAAGGTTCTTCAATTCAATCAACATCTCTCTCGCTATTTTGCAGTCCATAATGCTGCTAGAGACATCTATGTGCATTGAGTTGATCAACCAAGATAGAACCATGGTGTTGCAGTTTTGCCAATCCTCATACAGAGGTGAATCAAGATCTGGCATTGAAATTTTTCCATTCACAAATCCAATTTTTTCTTGGCGGTGAGAGCTAAAACCATTGCTCTAGACCAAGAATGATAGTTCTGCATTCCAAGTAGTGGTTGAGTAACCAAAATGTTGCCTGGATTCTCGCTAGAACTAAGGAAGAAAGGATTGGAAGGGATAGACTCGGTGTTAGAATTCGAGCCTGATTGTGCAGACTGATTATTAGAAGGATCAAAATGGTTGCTTGCTTCAGGAGATGCCATTGTTGAGCTTTTCAAGCTTCTATGCTCTGATCCCATGTAAAACTTCTAGAACTCTCTCTAAATAGAACTCTCAGATATTATTGATTTTGAGAAAAATGAATACAAGCAACTGAGTAATACATAGCACCTAATTCTATATATACACTGTTTAAGTAAGCAAAGGAAAAACAGAAAAACTAACTCCCTATTTTGGAGGGAAAATCAGTTACAAGAAGGATCCTATCTAAGCATTACACGTGCAGCTCAATCGCTAACTGCCTCCAAAGCCACGTGGCACAATGGATGAACTGTTCACAATATGGCACCGATTCAATCACTTCCAACAACTCCTTGCTAGCCCAGATTGACTCTGCCACTTGTGTTTGGTCATTGCTCCTCTCTGCTATGATGCTTTTGATTGTCCCTTTCAATTTCAACAGTTAGGAAACACCTAATAAGTCCCCTTATCTTCGTCAAAAGCAGTTTGATTTTAATGCCAATCGGAGCACAAGAAGCTACTTCACCCAGAAGGCTTTGCGAGGTATGGAAGAGAAATCGAACGCCTTTCCGAATTGGAATCTGCATAAGATGAAACATAGTGTTGAGGAGGAGTTCAATTCCATGGCCCAATGTCAAGGAGAGATTTTGAAGTTCAAAGAGTTTTACCAGTCCTGGATTTGTCCATAAGCCTTGAAAAAAAATAACAAGAGGCTTATTAGGTTTCAACACTTGGTCCTATCTACTGGGCCAGAAGCAGGCCTTCACACGAATGAGACCAGCCCTTAACCCAGGCAAACTAGCTAAATGAACAGGTCTATTTGTGAGCAATGGCTTATTTGTATTGCAGATGTGTGGATGTGACTGGAGCCCAGAGTGCTCATCAAAAGACAAATTTAAATTTGAGCTTGACCGCAATTGGCGTTTTGTGGACTGCAACTAATTTCATTGCGAAGGCGCTCGTCCAAGGGCCCGTGGAGGAAAAGGAAACACCTTAAATTGCCATGATAAACTTACTAGAGCATCAAATTCCTTTGTTGTAAAATAGTATGTAGTATACAGCGATGACAATTAAATAATGATTTGTACGTGTGTAAAATGAGGAGCTTCATAGATTATATTGTAAGTAAGTTTCGTCTATATATATATATATATATAAACCCACACACACATACTTGCCAACAGTTTTTTATTCTCCAAAAGATATTAATTTTAATTTTCTCTCCCAAATTTGTCATTTATTAACACCAATTGTTTCTAAAAAAAAAATTAACACCAATTAGAAGAGTACCCAAAAGTTTTCATAAAATACCAAAGTCGAGCATGGTAATTAATCTTTCACTAATTAAGGGTTTCAATTCTCACACTTGAAAATAAAGGATTTTGATTTTTACACAATCACTATTTCAAATCTAGTTACTTATTTGCAATAATATATTATATATATATATATATTTTGCATTAAAATGTGAATGTTTCTATATTAATTATGAACGTGTGTGTGAAATAGTAGATATAAATAAGTGTGAATTAATATTTTCACCTTAAAATATATTACCACTAGAATATCAACAAGTTTTGTCTTTTTCTCATTGCTTGTTGCTATGGCATTTAAACATGGGGCTGACTAGGCTTCAGTTGCAACTCCGGTCCATGGGCTTCTACCTCAACTGTCTTGGCAGTGGCTTCAAGTGCTTCACCAATAGTGATTGCACCACCATAGTATCTAATTGTTCAAACATGGTGGGAATGAAGGATGGGTCTTCATTAAAGACACTTCTTACTCTCTCCTCCTTGAAACACCCCTTGAAAAGACAACTGGTCCCAAACAAGAGGTAAAAATTGAATTTTTATGCTATGCTATATAACTATTCATTTTTAAAAAAACCTTTTATATGCTTTACCTTTTTCTTTTTCTTTTTTGATAAACTTTATATGCTTTACTTTCTTTTGTTGTTACATGCAATTTAAATTAGCGGACATTTATCTTCTCAAAAAAAAATTATTAGAGGACATTTACAAATGTTATTTGTTTTATCGTTACTATTTTCAGTATACTAACAAAATTATATATACTTATTCTTGATATGTTCAAAGAAAAGCAGAGAACTAAATGAGGCATAATTTGCTTGGGAATGAATGTCATTCACCTTTAATTGAGACGACACATATATGCTTAATTGAGGAAAATTGACTTTATTTTCTTTTCCTTTGCTTTAGAGGGAAAATGCACGATTGCTGGAATGCAGAAAGTCATAAGACACATTTGTGATTTAATTGAGTGGACCATCAAGCCAGTTAGTATTTGAATTACCCCAAAAGATTTTTAGCAATTGCATTTCTAGAGTCCCGAAATCCGTTAATCAATATTAGTTCGTTATATTCCATGATTTCACTTGTAAGTAAAGAAACGTACAGTAATTTTGTTGTTGAGTCTTATTCCAAAGGTGGTTGCAATTCTGTGAGATGTGCCTATGCATTTGGGAAATGAATCTATCCCTTTGAAACAATATATGCAAACGGAGTATAACCATAAATCTTCAATGAGGATTTCAAGTCTCTAGGAGGAAGTTTCACACACATTTACACTTAGATTAGACTAGTGTAGAATTTCTGTCTTATATAAAAATAATAATAGAACAAATAATATACTGATGTAGTTTATAAGAGTTCTTTTCAGACGCAAAATTTTTTTACAACCATTTAAAATTAGTCTACCAACATATGGGACATTAAAAAAATTTAATAGCAAATTGTGGTGAACAGGGGTAAGCTAATTTGAAATGTTGTGAAACTGTAGTAATTTTTTATTGGCTCCCCTACTTTATTAAGCCCATAATTCCTGAGGTGTTTGAATGAAGATGTTTCCAAAATGTAGCTGATAAATAGAGAGACTCGTGAAAATGACTACCCCATTCTTCTTAACATATTCAATAAATTTTGCTTTCAATTTCTTTCCACATTAAACATGGAAAAGTAAGCAATAGAACGGACTATTAAGTCAAATCCTGTTTCTACTCTCTTCAGTTTGTTGAAAGTGAAATGATTCTTCCTCAATGCACGGCCAGTTAGAAAAATGATGATATGGATTGGAGTGCAAAGTAATGACTAATTTTTAGGACCGATCAAATATTTCCTCCAACCCATTTGATAAGAAAAGTTCATCCCACACCCAACTATCTGCCAATTGAAATAAGCATTCCGTCACCACAAAAAGACACAGAGCTATGAAAGAATGAAAGGTAATTGCATGTTCAAGATTTAGCGTTGCTACGTTGTCCATATGAGATCGCTGTCTTTGCCATCCCTTTCCTTGTCACTTTATGTACATGGTCACAGTTTGAATTGGTCCTCAAAATGTCAATTGATTATTCATCATGATTGTAACAGCTAAGTAGTATCTCTTTGTCCATTCATTCAGTTGGGTTGGTTTATTCGTGGTGATATTTTAGATATTTATCAACAAGAAATCCAATTGGCCAGCTTTATCAGGTAAATCACGTTTGTGGCTACAGCTACATTTGTGGATATGCTTTAATTACAGGATTTTTTAAAATAAAATAAATTAACTTAATTGTTGTCAAGAATCTTGTAATAAAATTGGTGCCTCTTTATGTTTCAAACCGCAACCTTAATTAGAGTTCAAATTTCCCCTCATCCCTTGTAACTATCTAATTATAATAAATAAATAAATAAAACTTAATGTTACATATCTCTAGAACACATAGATTGTCATAAACCACCATGTATTGGGGGTCAAGTGAGTATTCACCAAAAGAATTGATATTCTGGAAGTTTGAAAAAAGCACATATAATACTCTTTTGGATGAAAAAATAATAATAAATAAACAGTTAATTTCTAGTAGTAAACCTTGAATCCACGAGGAATTTCTCGAATCCACGAGGAATTCCTCGAATCCACGAGATGATAGGTCTAGAATCCATTAGAGAAAAAACAATAGACAAAGTCTGAATTTTTATTAATAATAATCTGATTTGCCCTTGGAGGCTACAAAGCGCATATAAATAATAACAAAGTACGTAAAACCCTAGGACGATTAAGAAACTTTTGAAACTCTAATTTGCCCCAATCATGAGATTAGGTGGTAAAATTTCGAATTTCACCAAAAATAGTAAAATTGAGTTAAATGCAAAATCATAAACTACTAACTGGGGAGGGGACCCAAAACTTTTAAAAGAGGGGGGCCCAAATAAACATGAAGTAAAGATGTCATCATACGAATTAAAACAAATGATTATTCATTTGATTAAGAAGAAGAAATTAACCTTTTAACATAGATGTCTCTTACACTTTAAACTTACCTCACTTATGATTAGCTCCATTTGAAATTTTCATTAAAACTTCAATGGAATTTGATAATCTGGTAATTGCCAACTTCAACTACTAGAAAAGAATTAAAAAAAAAAAAAAAAGAAGACTTTTCTACTCCAATTTACATTGAAGGGCATATAATCCTTTTACTAAAATAAAACTTCATAGACATAAAGAAGAAGAAGACAAAGAAGAGGACCATTCTTTAGAGATTTTTTTTTTTTTTTTTTTTTAAGAAAAAAACCCAAATCTAGAAACTTAAAACTGAGTTTAAGCCCTTGTTTGGAAGGAGAGGATGGAATGGAATGGAAGGGAATGAAAATAATAATTTTAAAACATTCTTCCCTTCCCTTGTTTTGGAGTTTTAATGGAGGGAATGAAAAATCTATTCCCTTATTTGGGACTTTAAAGTGGGAGAGAATGGAATGAGCAAGAGGGAATACTTATTCCTCTCTATTCTCTCAAAACCTCAAATTTTCATTCTCCCAAAATTGGGAGGAATTAGAATTATATTTAATGATTTTTTACTAAAACTTCCAAAATACCCTATATATTCAATCCATTATCTTTAATAAGAAAGAATTCAGCTCAGATGTAGGATACCTATCCAAAAGTTTTCGCAACTCTATCATGTATGATGGAATCATAAAAAAATAGGGGCATATTAGTAATATTGTCATAAAATGATTCATTCATTTCTCTCTATGTTACTCTCAAATAAGGTTACTTACATTTCATTTCATTCCTTTCTTTTTCATTCATTTCCTATACTTAAATACATTCAATTCTTTTCCATTCTCTTATGATTATTCATTTCCATTCTATTTCTTTGTGAACTCCCAAACGAAGCCTAAATGACAGCCAACAATGTTAAAGTAACAATATATTTTTTTATTAAATAATTTTTTTAGAGAATGCTAAAGTAACAATATAATTGGTATTAGAATAATCAATTTAATGTTTGCAACGTTATGAGGGTT
Organism: Quercus suber; assembly: GCF_002906115.3. Lineage (NCBI taxonomy): Eukaryota > Viridiplantae > Streptophyta > Magnoliopsida > Fagales > Fagaceae > Quercus > Quercus suber. The sequence goes on along the minus strand of NW_027069762.1, from coordinate 122,128 downwards.
AGGTTCACAACCATCTTACATGCACATAAAATAAGTGGCAAAGTTTTGTGATAAAATTTGTTGTAACCTAAGGTTATAACTTTACTCAATATCATCAACATTACTACATATTTCAAAAATCTAACTGTTAAATTGCATGTTCTTTACACTCCTAATGCAGATGTCAAATTTTGCGACAATCAGATATTATTTACTATATGATTTATAAGATTATATTCTATGCATAATTTTGAACTAATTAGTAATTACTAATACCGATGGCCCTAGCAGTTATTTACATTAGTCTCTCTTTATAAGCTAAATTTTGGCACATTTTTATTCAAACACCAGGTCACTTAGGCAACGGCATTGGCCTAAGGCCCCTAAATGAAAGAAGGATCCACTCTATATTCTATTAGAATATACTCCTATGTATCTATCTTAAAGTGTATAAATTTTATTTAAAGTCCCCTTTCACTAGGTAATAAATAAATAAATAATGTTCTCTATCGACAATGGAATACACTATATATATAACATTGAAAATTTTTTATGAAGCCCTAAAATTTTAATCAATAAAAATTATTTTAAAAAATGATCCTCCTTCAAGTGTTGGGCACTTTATTAGTAATAGTATTAATGCATTTTATTCTATTTAAGGCACTTTTAGAGTGCAAATTTTCAATCTCCCACACACAAAAAAGGTGAATATAGTCAATAAACTCTCTCTCTCTCTCTCTCTCTCTCCAAAGTCATTATTGAAATCCAACATCATTATTGAAATCCATAGCCTCATCCTCTCTCTCTCTCTCTCTCTCTCTCTCTCTCTCTCTCTCTCTCTCTCTCTCTCTCTCTCTCTCTCTCTCTCTCTCTCTCTCTCTCTCTCTCCAAAGTCATTATTGAAATCCAACATCATTATTGAAATCCAAAGCCATGATGAGGCTACCGCTACTTGAAATTCCCTCCAACCTAAGTCAGGCGTGAAAGGACAAGTGGGCTCAAACTACAAACCATACCCCTTGGGGTGTAAAAAAGGAAAAAAAAAAAGTATACTTAGTTACCTAATCTTTTTTTCTTGCGAGCCTCAAAAAATGAAAAAAAAAGATAGTGTATGGAATCTATAATTAGGGGCGGCGCTACACGCATCTTAGGGTAGTCACAAGACCACCCTGACTTGCCAAAAAATGCGTGTATAAATATATATATATTATATACATACTAAATTAACCTATTTTGACTATCCTAACAAAAATATTGACCACCTTAATTTGAGAATTGCAAGAATTTCGATTCAATAAAAGTAAAAATAATGCTACATTCACAACATTTTTACATTAATTTTATAACAAACCTTATATGATAAGCTGAAATTGGTTACTAATTCTAATTTGGTTCCAATATTGTTGTATAAGATTTGCTTTAAAATATTGTAGATATAGCATTACTCCAAAAATAATTTTGGCCCCTCAAGAAAAATATTGTAGTAATGAGTTATCCTTGATAGTGCCGGTAGTTATGCCTTTTTTGGCTTTGTAGTGGCAATAATTTTGCTTTCCTTAGCAACTCAGCTCACAACTATAGCAAACATCATCCATTTTTCTTTCTATTCTTTATTATCATTTCAATTCTCTTACTTTATTACTCTAATCTCAGCATTCTTAATTCCCAGTTTATCTCTTATCAATCCTTTTTTTTTCTTTGTTAGTAGAAAAAAGTGGTAACAGTTCATATATTTTCGTGTGTTTTTTTTTTTTTTTTTTTTTTTTTTGTGATATTGATATATTCAAGTTATTTCTTTATTAAATTTTGTAAAATTTAAGTTTCTTAGTGACCACTCTAAAAATAATTCCTTGAATATTGATATATTCAAGTTATTTAATTAAAATTAAAATTAATTAAGTTCATTTTCTGGATCCAAGCACAGTGATGGATGAATTTAATAAAAAATTTGAAGGAATGGTCTTAATTATGAAAATGGAAATTAAATTAAAAAACTAAATGGAAATTATATGTTTTCAAAATTCTTGCCAATTTTCATGTTAATTGGATGTTATTTACTATTCGATCCATAAACTCATATTTTATGCATTATTTTAAACTACAAAAATTTGAATTTAAACGATTGATTGATGATATGGCTATTAATCTTTAATCACCATGAAAATTTGCAAGCATGGAGAATTAATTCTGAAGGGGTAAATTAAAATTAAAATTAATGAAGTTCAATTTGTGAATCCAAGCACTTTGATGGAGGAACTTAATAAAAAATTTGAAGGGGTGGTCCTAATTCTGAAAACATAAATTAAATTAAAAAACTAAACTTGAGACTTTCAGAGATTGATGTTTCCATTGATGAGCATTGATCAAATGTAGAGGCAGCGTACATCATTGAGGTCTATAGCTTTTATCATTGGAATAAATTCATAAATCTGGCCTATCACATTCAATAATAATTTCTAAAGAAATTCAGGGAGAGACATTCCACAGCGTTTTAGTAATTTTGGTATTAGTCTTAAACATCGATGTCCTCAACCATAGGAAAAAAGATTTCTTAGCTCTGACCTTTTCAAAGATGAAAATGAAATTCTGCAATAGTGTCATCATCTTCATTTTAGTCATCATTTCTAATGCACGACAAGTTGGAAAGTTGCCAAATGTATAGATGTGTGTTGTGAAAGGATTCTCATGACACTATCTCATGAGTTACCATCTCAGTTCAAGTCAGTCTTTCATTCATATTTGTGAAATGATGTTTCCCCTAATGAAGGGGAAGTTGCTCACAGCCAAGTAGTCCTTCTCTCTAATGCATGACCAAGTCTCCTTCACCCAAATAAACGGCTAGAACTGTCCTTTTTCCTGATGCAGTCAATCCTTCCCTCAAATACACGGCCAGTTAGTCATGAAAACAATTGAAAGGGAAGCAAACATCATCACCTATTAGTTTTCAAGAGCCCTTTTCACTAGTGAATCATATGAGAGAAAATAAAAACAAAAACACAAAAACATCCAACAATCAACTGTTCGAAAAGCTTTGAACACCTATATTAGCTCAAAAATAAAAAGTATTCAATAGAAATAGTACTGCCTTTGCGACTATCACTTGTAAAGTTTTAAATTTGGTTCAAGAGTCTCCTTTTATAAATTGAAATAGAGTATTTTCATACCAAAAATGGTTTGATTAGCTAAGTTGTAAAATTTCACAATTGATAGTTTTTTATTTTTATTTTTGTTTTTTATATATTTATTTATAAAAATAAGTAGTTAATATAAATAATATTAAAAAATTATTGACTTAAACTTTTAGGTCAAGTGGTATACTTATAATAGTCATCTAATTTTTTTTTTTTTTTTTAAAATCGATAGTTACAACGGGGAGGAGATTTCAACCATAGATGTCTGGAAAACACCAAAAAGTGTTAACCCATCTTATTTGAACTAATTAGTATTTATCAATGCTAAAAATACTAGCGCTAATAATAATTGACCTGCTATGTCAATAAAATAACAAGCTTGTTTGTATATATAAGAATATGTCATCATTGTACACCTTTAGCGCAATGGTCACTCTATGAGTATAAGTGCTTGTAGGGTATGGGGGGTAAGGGTCGGGATTCAAGTCTTTAAGAGAGAGCTTCACACACATATACACTTAGATTAGACTATTGTAGAATTTCTATCTTATATAAAAATAATAATATGCTAATGTAGTTTATAAGAGTTCTTTTCAGGACTCAAAAATTTTTTACAACCATTTTAAATTAGTCTACCATCTCACATATGGGTTATTAAAAAAAATTTAATTGCAGATTGTGGTGAACAGGGGTAAGCTAATTTGAAATGTTGTGAAACTATAGTAATTTTTTATTGGCTCCCTTACCTTATTAAGCCCATAATTCCTGAGGTGTTTGAATGAAAATGTTTCAAAAATGTAGCCAATAAAAAGAGAGACTCGTGAAAATGACTACCCCATTCTTCTTAACATATTCAATAAATTTTGCTTTCAATTTCTTTCCACGTTAAACATGGAAAAGTAAGGAATAGTAGGGACAGTTAAGGCAAATCGTGTTTCTACTCACTTCAGTTTCCTCCAACCCATTTGATAAGCAATGTTCAACCCTCACCCAACTATCTGCCAAATGAAATAAGCATTCCATCACCACAAAAAGACGCAGAGCTATGAAAGAATGAAAGGTAATTGCATTTTCAAGATTTGGCACTGCTACATTGTCAATATGAGCATCGCTGCCTTTGCCAACCCTTTCCTTGTCACTTCGTGTTCATGGTCATAGTTTGAATTGGTCCTCAAAATGCCAATCGATTATTCATCATAATCCGCTCACCAAGATTGTAACAGCTAAGTAGTTCAAATTTGGAAGCAGCAGCGAAAAGAAACGAGAAGGGTTGTATCTCTTTGTCCATTCATTCAGTCGGGTTGGTTTATTCGGGCTGATATTTTATGATTCATCAACAAGAAATCCAATTGGTCAGCTTTATCAGGTAAATCACGTTTTTGGCCACAGCTATATTTGTGGATATGCTTTTAATTACAGGATTTTTTAAAATAAAATAAATTAACTTAATTATTGTCAAGAATCTTGTAACAAAATTGGTGCCTCTTTATGTTTCAAATGGCAACCTTAATTAGTGTTCAAATTTCCACTCATCCCTTGTAACTATCTAATTAAAAAAAAAAAACTTAATGTTACATATCTCTAGAACACATAGATTGTCATAAACCACCATGAATTGGGGTCAAGTGAGTATTCACCAAAAGAATTGATATCCTAAAAGCTTGAAAAAGCACATGCGATACTCTTTTGATGAAACAAAAATTAAACTGTTAATTTCTAGTAGTAAACCTCGAATTCATGTGGGATTCCTTAAATCTATAGGATGATAGGTCTAGAATCCATTAGAGAAAAAACAATAGACAAAGTCAGAATTTTTATTAATAATAAATTGATTTTCCCTTGGAGGCTACAAAACGCATATAAATAATAATAAAGTAAAACCCTAGGATGATTAAAAAACTACCTGAAACTCTAATTTTCCTTAATCACAAGATTAGGTGGTAAAATTTTGAATTTTAGAATTGAGTTAAATGCAAAATCATAAACTAACCGGAGAGGAGACCCAAAACTTTTGAAAGAGTGGGGCCCAAATATATATGAAGTAAAGATGTCATCATATGAATTAAAACAAATGATTATTCATTTGAACATAGGAAAATTCAAGCCTTATTCATAAGCACCTAATTATTTATAAAATGAGAAACTATTACATATTTTAGAAATTTATGGCTTAAAAGTTGTGTAAGTTGTAATTCTTGCACCAAGATTAATTTGAATTCATATATATATATATATATATAATTGTGATTGTTTTTAAATGTATCTGTACATATGCACGGGGTTACACACTAGTATAATTGTAATTAGAGTAATCAATTTAATGTATGCATCACTAAGAGCCTTATTACTTAATTGGTTGGCATTTTTTGGTATTTTCCCTAACATTTAGGGTGTTCCAATCCTCTCTCTCCGTTATAACTATGAAATTATCCAAAACTTAATGTTTGCATCATCAAGAACCTTAGGTTCACAAACATCTTACATACACAAAACATAAACAAGAATGAACAGATGTTTGCTAAAAAAAGTTTACGTGCAAACAACAAATGACACCTTCCCACACCAACTCAATCATGTATAATTCCGTAATTCAATTGGAAATAAAATGAAAATCTTGTGCAAGGGGAGAGATATTATCTTTGGAAACCGAAAATCGGTATAGTTTGGATTCATACAACAATTTTCTTGACGTGTTGGTGTACCTGTAAAATAATAACATTATAAATTTACACTTGATCACTAGAATTGCATGCATTAAAGCATTGCCATTGACAATCAAACCAAAACTTGATAAATAATTTCTACTAGCTGGTTTTCTCCAAGAAACAATGCCAATTGTTTGATTGGAATTTTTTAGAAATACAAGAGGTAACAATTTTTTATTGAGAGATAATTACAATATGCTACTAATCCTACAGTTTGAACATTTTTCCCTCTGAACTCCCAAACACTTTGTGCAAATGGAGGTTTTCAAACTGTTGTAATTTTTTGTTAGCTCCCAAACTTTATCGAGCCCATAATTCTTGAGTTGTTTGAATGAAAATGTTTCCAAAATGTAGCTGATAAAGAGAGAGACTCGTGTAAATGACTACCCCATTCTTCTTAACATCTTCCATAAATTTTTCTTTCAATTTCTTTCCGCATCAACATGGAAAAGTAAGCCATAGTAGGCTAGGACGTTTATGTCAAATCTTGTTAATTTCTACTCACTTCATTGTCCTCGAACGTGACATGATTCTTCCCTCTAATGCATGGCCAGTTAGAAAAATGATGATATGGATTGGAGTGTCAAGTAATAATGACTAATTAATTATGGACCGAATTTTTCCTCCAACCCATTTGAAAAGCAAAGTTCATCCACACCCAACTATATGCAAAAAGTCACAGAGCTATTAAAGAATGACAGAATTGATGAAAGGTAATTGCAAGTTTATATGCACCATGATTTAGCGCTGCTTTGTTGTCAATATGATCATCGCTGCCTTTGCCATCCCTTTCCTTGTCACTTCTTGTTCATGGTCACTGTTTGAATTGGTCCTCAAAATGCCAATCTAATATTCATTATGATCGGCTCACCAAGATTGTAACAGCTAAGTAGTAAGTAGTTCAAAGTTGGAAGCAGTAGCAACAAGAAACGAGAAGGGCTGTATCTCTTCTTTTCAGTCTCATAAGACTTCTTTCTCACATCTACCCTCTCAAGCAAGTCAGTTCTTTATTCATGGCCCATAAGTCCTTCCCTTAATGACCAGTTAGTCGAGAAAACAATTGAAAGGGCGGCAAACATCATAACCTATTAGTAAAGAGTAGAGAGGAACGAATTCCATGGTCGATCAATAGTCATTTCTCCAGAGAATCATACGTAAGAAAATAAAAATAAAAATGTATCCAACAAGTAATACTCAAAAAATTTTTAACACCCTTGATAGGGAAAAACCGCATCCAATAGAATTAGTGCCGACTATCACATGTAAGGTTTCAAATTTTGTTCCAGAAATTCTTTTTATATGTTGAAATTAATTAGACTCCTTACAACTCGCACCAATAACAGCACTGAATTATTTTCATACCAAATAATTTTATGTATCATATTTCGGAATATTCACATGTAAATGGTTTGGTAACTTTGGTTAGCCAAGTAATGAGATTTCACATTATACACTAATGACAAAAATAAGCGATTAAGTGGTTAATATAACATAATTGTAGCAAAACACATTAACTAAAACTTTTAGGTTGAGTGGTGTCCTTATGTATCATATATCTTCAATTTTTTTAGGAGAATTAACTACTCAATTAAAGTGCTAATAAGCCTACAAATCCAAACAAAAAAACAAAACAAGAGCTCATAAAGTAATCTTTTTGCTTTTTCTTTTTCTTTTCACTATTTCATTCTCCTCCTCTTTATCTGAGCTCAAACCCTCTTAAAAAAAAATCGCTCACATAATTCTCTTATCTTCTTTTCATATAGCCCTTAAAGTTGGATAAAGGATATTTTGTATCCCACATATGTAATCACCTTCTCATAAAGGGGTAAACCCAATAAGGGTGATACCCACTCCTATATGAGAAGGTAGTTACATTTATAAGATACATTGCATACTCTCTCCTCAAGTAGTGTCAAAATCCATATTTTCATCAACAACAAAAATTTGGTTCGATGAATGAGTGCCCTAGAGCATTGATTAAGACTGAATTTTATAATGTAATCGATTGATTTTTTATAGGGAGTTGAGCCATTTTAGTTTTAGTTTCAATGACAAAGTGATGAGCTAGGAAAGAGTCAATATTTTTATTTTTTCCTGTTGGGGGGAAAGGTTGGAAGTCTTGAATATTAGAATTTAAATATTAGCACTTTTTTTTTTCTTTTAAAGGAAATGAGCTCATAAAGTTTTGGGCGCCAAAGCCTATAATATAAAATTTTTAATTATTTTTCTTTTAAAAAATTTCATCTTATTAAATTTTGTTGGGCCACACCTTCAGAACAAAACTAGGAAGATGTCTTTGGCAAGAAAAAACAAGAACTAAAATTTTTTATCATTCAAGAAAGAAATATACTAACGTTAAAAACTAAATTAATAAATGAAAAATAAAGATGATATCTATTCAATATTAACAAAATATAAAAATAAATAGATAAAAATATAAATAATCATATCTTTATACATTTCAATTCAATCATTCATGATATATTAAAAGGAACTCAAAATCCTTTTAAATTATGATAATATTATATGATAAATTTTTTACTAGAATTTTAAACAACTTCTTGATTGATGTACTAAATCAGACTGTTAAATATTGTCTTCAATCTTGTTGCAAGACTTATTTTTTATAATATTCATGATTGAAAATGTTTGTTCCATATTTGTATTAGAAATTGGAAGAGAAAGAGAGTACAAGCATTAATATGTTATTGATTGTTATTCCCTAGTAGCCATTGGCATGATCAAAAAATATTTAACAATTTTTTTTTAGATGTAGATGCCCAATTATATTATGCTCATATCATGAAGTTCCATTGTCAACACTAATTTTTCATAATTAAAAAATTCTTACACATAAATCTTGTTTACTAATAGACAAATATCATCAATTCTAATAAGATTCATGCACCTCTCGAGAATTCATATAAACAAGTTAAAAATACGTAATTTCATTTTATGTGTACGAAATTTCATAGCCAAATTTCACCACCATGCACCTACATCAAATTTGGCACCAGAGTTGGGGCTGTTTCTCTAAGCAAAGATGGGAAGAGTTTAGGAGATGCATCAGCCATCACATGTGTGTTCTTCCTGGAGCTTCAATTTGCGTCCATAGCATAACAGCCCCAATTCTAGCGCCAAAGTTGGAAAGGAGAGACGGTGACCATTTTCTTTTTGTTTTCAAAAATGATTATGAGTTTATGGCGTTTATTTTGATTGGGAGCTGACTCAATTAATTTGACACATATCATTATATTATTTGTCAAAATCATTATACTCTTGTAGACAATGATTTTCGAACTCTACAAGATCTACCTCATCTTATTTATTCTTATTTTTATTTTTTATAATTTGATAGTTACAACAGGAGAGGGAGATTTGAATCCTGGATGTCTTAGAAACACTAAGAAGTGCTAACTTATCTTATTTGGACTAATTTGTAAGTATTAATATTGAAAATAAAGTTTCCTGTAATAATTGACTTTCTCTGTCAATAAAATATCAAGCATGTTCCCATACATGCTAGTGTACGACACAATAAAAATTTACAACCATTTTAAATCAGTATACCACCTCACATATAGGTGATTAAAAAAAATTTTGAATCGTAGATTGTGGTGAACAGGTGGTAGGATAATTTGAAATGTTGTGAAGCTGTTGTAATTTTTTCTTAGCTCCCTAACTTTATTGAGCCCATAATTCTTGAGGTGTTTGAATGAAAATGTTTCCAAAATGTAGCTGATAAAGACAGAGACTAGTGTAATTGGCTACCCCATTCTTCTTAACATCTTCCATAAATTCTGCTTTCAATTTCTTTCCATGTTCAACATGGACGTTAATGTCAAATCTTGTTTCTACTCACTTCAATGTCCTCGAACGTGACATGATTCTTCCCTCTAATGCATGACCAGTTAGAAAAATGATATCTCATAAAAAATAAAAACATGATGATAAGGATTTGGGTGTCAAAGTAATGACTAATTAATTATAAGGACCGAATATTTCCTCCAACCCATTTGAAAAGCATGCACATTCCATCACCCCCACCACCACAAAAAGTCACAGAGCTATTAAAGAATGACAGAATTACTGAAAGGTAATTGCAAGTTCATGATTTAGCGCTGCTTTGTTGTTAATATGATCATCGCTGCCTTTGCCATCCCTTTCCTTGTCAGTACTTGTTGTTCACGGTCACTGTTGGAATTGGTCCTCAAAATGCCAATCGAATATTCAGCATGACTGGCTCACCAAGATTGTAATAGCTAAGCCTAATAAGTGGTTCAAAGTTGGAACTTGTAAGCAGCAGCAACAAGAAATGAGAAGGGCTGTATCTCTTTACCCATTCATTCAGTTGGGTTGGGTTGGGTTATTCGGGCTAGTATTTTATTGACCTGAAATCCATCTAAATTAAACAGGGTGGCTTTAAGTTTTTAAAACCCAAATTCGATAGATTTATAAGAGTAAATTGGCCGGCTTCATCACCTTAATCAGGTTTTTGGGCACACCTATATTTGTGAATATGCTTTTAATCACATAACTTTAAGTTAATTTGAAGGTTCTCAATAGTCTTGCAACTCAACTAGTCTTTCTCAAAAGTCTTGTAATCATGAGCACACGTATTTGGGTCAAGTGAGTATCTTCCAAAAGGATTTAACCAAAATTTTATCCAATTAAATATTCCATTCCCTTCTATAAAAATTGATGAAATGATTAGAAAAAAGTCTCCTTCACCCAAAAATGAGAATTGAACAATCTCATAAGACTTCTTTCTCACACACCCTATAGACCAAGTTAATCTTCCAATTGTGTGGATTGAGGTGCAATTCATATAAAGTATTTACATATTTTTCTTTACTTGAGAGTTATCTTTCTAAGTAATTTAACTTTTTTATTTTATTTTATATGTAATAGGTGCACTTGAGAAGGTTGATAACTTTATATGATCCACATTATCTAGTTCTGTTTTCTTTTTTCTTTCTTTTCTTTTCTTCATTATTTTGTGGTGATGACAAGATTTGTGAACTTTGGATTGTGTAAACCTAAAAATATATGTAAAATTTTAATTTTATTTTTGAGTATTTTGTTTCTTTATCATCTTATTTGTAATAAATGAAAATAAAGACATTGTTATTATTATGTGAAAAAACAATTCAACAAGTAATCAATTAACCCAACTCAAACCAATCAACTTAACCCGCATATCAAGTCTACTACTTCACACATAAGTCATTAAAAAGAAAATCAAATGCAAATTATAATGGACCCATATGTGAGATGGTAAGCTAATTTTTAAAAATATTATGAATTTTCAGTGTGTCCCTAACTTAATCCGCATAATTATTGTGTTGTTCCTTTGCAAAATCTAGTTGAGAGAGAGAGAGAGAGAGAGTAATGTGAAATTGTAAATGATTGCCCCATTTTTAGTGCGCTCATTATGGAAAAGTAAGGACAGAATCGTAACAAAAAAAATTCCAATATACGTCAAAAAAAATTTATGATATTGAGTTGAGTATGTAAGTAATGAGTTAAAAAAACTCCCAATATACATTAAAAAATAATTAAAAAAAAATCCGAATAAACTAATTATAAGGACTGAAATTTTCCTCCAATCCGCCAAAGGACACAGAGCAATGAAAGTTGCCAGGCCTGTCTATCTATCTACGGACTTTGATGGTAATGTTACCGCTGTTATCTTGTTTAAGGTGTAGTTCAGATTGAAGTCATTCATCCAGTCCCACAGTCCCACAGTCCCACCTATAAATTAATACCTCTATCCATTTCAACTCATTCATCCACTCCTTCTTCCAACCTTACTTTATCCTTTCCTTCCTTCACCCTACATTATGACTTCCCTTTCAAACAAACCTCTTTTCAACCAATTCCTTTCGTCTCTACTCTTCTTCCACCTTCTTCTCATCATCCTCCATTTCGTTTCATCATCCACTGCTTCTGTTTCCTCCCTATCTTCACCTTTTGCTCACTCTAACAATAAGGTTAAGATAGCAGAGGAAAGAAAGGAAGCGATGGCTCTTTTAAATTGGAAAACCAGCCTTCACAACAAAAGCCAGTCTCTCTTGTCCTCGTGGGTTGGAACCACTCCTTGCAATTGGGTCGAAATAAATTGCGACCACTCTGGAAGCATCACCCATCTGAATCTTTCAAGTTATGGTTTGAGAGGTACACTTCACAATCTCAACTTTCAATCCTTACCCAATCTACTCAGTCTTAACCTTTCTTACAACTCACTATCTGGAATCATTAACTCAAATATTTCTCACCTTTCCAAACTCTCTCTTCTTGACCTTTCTGCTAATCAATTCACTGGGAGAATTCCTTCTGAAATAGGCAAATTAACCAGCCTTCACATCATTGACCTTTCTGTGAACCGTATGACTGGGCTTATTCCTCAAGACTTAGGAGCATTAAGTTCTCTGAGTAAGCTTGATTTCTCATCTAACAATCTCACGGGTGTCATCCCTGCTTCTCTTGGAAACTTAAGAAACCTAACCACTTTATATCTTTATAGGAACCAACTTTCTGGTTCCATCCCTCAAGAATTAGGAATGCTAAGTTCTCTGACTGATCTTGAGTTATCAACAAACAATCTCACGGGTGTCATCCCTATTTCTCTTGGAAACTTAAGCAACCTAAAAAATATTTAGCACATTTTTTTTTCTTTTAAAAGAAATGAGCTCATAAAATTTTGGGGGCCAAAGAATATAATATAAAATTTTTAATCATTTTTCTTTTGAAAAAAAATTCAACTTATAAAATTTTCGTGGGCCACCTTCAGAACAAAACTAGGAAGATGTCTTTGGCAAGAAAAAACAAGAACTAATATGTTTTATCATTCAAGAAAGAAATATACTAAAATTAAAAACTAAATTAATAAATGAAAAATAAAGATAATATCTATTCAGTATTAACAAAATATAAAAATAAATAGATAAAAATATAAAAAATCATATCTTAATACATTTCAATTCAATCGTTCATGATATATTAAAAGGAATTCAAAATATTTTTTAATTATGATAATATTATATGATAAATTTTTACTAAATTTTTAAACAACTTCACGATTGATGTACTAAATCAAATAGACTGTTAAATATTGTCTTCAATTTTGTTGTAAGACTTATTTTTGATAATATTCATGATTGAAATTGTTTGTTCCATATATGTAGTAGAAATTGGAAGAGAGTACAAGCATTAATATCTTATTGATTTTTATACCCTAGTAGCCATTGGCGTGATTAAAAAATATTTAACAGTTTTTTTGAGATGTAGATGTCCAATTACATTATGCTCATAATCGTGAAGTACCATTTCAACACTGATTTGTCATGATTGAAAAATTCTTACACATAAATCTTGTTTACTAATAAACAAATATCATCAATTCTAATATTATTCATGTACCTTGCGGGAATTCATAAATGAGTTAAAAATACGCAATTTCATTTTATGTGTACTAAATTTCACTGCCTAATTTCACCACTGCCTACATCAAATTTGGCACCAGAGTTGGGGCTGTTTCTCTAAGCAAAGATGGGAAGCGTTTAGGAGATGCATCAAATGATTGCCCCATTTTTAGTACGGTCATTATGGAAAAGTAAGGACAGAATTGTAACAAACAAATTTCCAATATACGTCATAAAAAATTTATGATATTGACTTGAGTAAGTAAGTAATGGGTTAAAAAAAATTCCAATATACATAAAAAAAAAATAGAATAAACTAATTATAAGGACTGAAATTTTCCTCAAGGACACAGGGCAATGAAAGCTGCCAGATCTATCTATCTATCTACGGACTTTGATAGGTAATGTTAGCGCTGTTATCTTGTTTAAGGTGTAGTTCAGATTGAATATTCAGCATGAAGTCATTCATCCACTCTCACAGTCCCACACTCCCACCTATAAATTAATACCTCTCTAACCATTTCAACTCATTCATTCAACCTTACTTTCTTACCTTCCTTCACCCTACATTATGACTTCCCTTTCAAACAAACCTCTCTTCAACCAATTCCTTTCATCTCTACTCTTCTTCCACCTTCTTCTCATCATCCTCCTTTTCGTTTCCTCATCCACTGCTTCTGTTTCCTCCCTATCTTCACCTTTTGTTCACTCTAACAGTAAGGTTAAGATAGCAGAGGAAACAAAGGAAGCGATGGCTCTTCTAAATTGGAAAACTAGCCTTCACAACAAAAGCCAATCTCTCTTGTCCTCGTGGGTTGGAACCACTCCTTGCAATTGGGTCGAAATAAATTGCGACCACTCTGGAAGCGTCACCCATCTGAACCTTTCAGGTTATGGTTTGAGAGGTACGCTTCACAATCTCAACTTTCAATCCTTCCCCAATTTACTCAGTCTTAACCTTTCTAACAACTCACTATCTGGAATCATTAACTCAAATATTTCTCACCTCTCCAAACTCTCTCTTCTTGACCTTTCTGGTAATCAATTCACTGGGAGAATTCCTTCTGAAATAGGCAACTTAACTAGCCTTCACGTCATTGACCTTTCTGCGAACCGTATGACTGGCCTTATTCCTCAAGACTTAGGAGCATTAAGTTCTCTGAGTAAGCTTGATTTCTCATCTAACAATCTCATAGGTGTCATCCCAACTTTTCTTGGAAACCTAAGCAACCTAATTATTCTATATCTTCATACGAACCAACTTTCTGGTTCCATCCCTCAAGAATTAGGAATGCTAAGTTCTCTGACTGACCTTGAGTTAGCAACAAACAATCTTACAGGTGTCATCCCTACCTTTCTTGGAAACTTGAGCAAACTGACAACTTTATATCTTTTTGAAAACCAACTTTCTGGTTTCATCACTCAAGAATTAGGAATGCTAAGTTCTGTGACTGACCTTGTTTTATCAACAAACAATCTTACAGGTGTCATCCCTGCCGCTCTTGGAAACTTGAGCAAACTGAGAACTTTATATCTTTTTGAAAACCAACTTTCTGGTTCCATCCCTCAAGAATTAGGAATGCTAAGTTTTCTGATTGACCTTGACATATCAATAAACAATATCACGGGTGTCATCCCTGCTTCATTTGGAAACTTAAGCAAACTAACCTATATATATCTTCATACGAACCGACTTTTTGGTTCCTTCCCTCAAGAATTTGGCATTGTAAGTTCTCTGAGTGATCTTAAGTTATCGTTTTACAATTTGTCAATTTCGTAGGTATAACTTTTGCTTCTATAGGAAGCTTAACTAAGCTCACTTATTTCAAATTGTTCACTAATAAGCAATCTCATTTCATTTGAACAGAACAATTTTACTCAATTGAAGGAGCTCCAAATATTTGGAAACCAATTTACTAGTCACTTGCCTGAAAATGTGTGCAATGGTGGATTGCTTGAGAAATTCATTGCAAACGATAATCATTTTATTGGTTCAATACCAAAATCCTTGAGAAATTGCACAAGCCTCACTAGAGTCCGACTTAATGGAAATCAACTTATTGGAAATATAGGAGAAAGTTTTGGGATATACCCACACTTAACATACATGGAGTTGAGTTATAATAAACTTTTTGGTGAGCTTTCAGCTAATTGGGGGCAATGTCAAAACTTGGCATGCCTGAAAATCTCTAACAATGACATTTCAGGTAGATTACCTCCTGAGCTTGGAGAAGCAAGTCAATTACAAGTGCTCATCCTCTCCTCAAATAAGATACATGGGAAAATCCCCAAGGAATTAGGTAAATTGAAATTTTTGTTAGACCTTTATCTAGACAGTAACAAATTTTCTGGACAAGTTCCTTACAATTTCAAGATGCTATCAAATTTGGAGCAACTTAATCTCGCCAATAATAGTCTAAGTGGCCATATTCCTGACCTAGGGAAATGTAAAAAACTTTTTCTCTTGAATTTGAGCAACAATCACTTAAGAAAATATATCCCAATTCAAATTGGCAATTTCCAGTATCTCCAAAATCTTGATCTTAGCAAAAATTTTCTAACAGGAGAGATTCCACAACAACTTGGAGATTTGAAAATGTTAGAAATATTGAATCTTTCCCACAATGCACTCTTTGGCAATATTCCATCCAGTTTTAATCAATTGTTAGGCTTGACATCCATTGACTTATCCTACAATCAATTGCGGGGTCCTATTCCGAATACTAAACCATTTTGTGAGGCATCAATAGAAGCATTTAGAAACAACACGGGCTTGTGTGGCAATGCTACTGGTTTGAAGGCTTGCCCTTTTGCAATTGGCCACAATCTTCATGTCAAAAAGGGGAAAAAAGTTACTACACTAATTTTAGCCCTTTTGGGCATTGTTTTTCTTATATTTATCATTGTAGGAATTACATTCGGCATTTGCTTTAGAAAGACGAAGACAAAAAATAATCCAAAAGAAGTAGGACATCAAAATATGTTTTCAATATGGAGTTATGATGGGAAAATGGTTTATGAAAACATTATTGAAGCAACAGAGGATTTCGATTACAAATATTGTGTTGGTGTGGGGGGGCATGGAATTGTTTATAAAGCTGATTTGCCAACAGGTCAAGTTGTTGCTGTAAAGAAATTTCATCCATTCTCAGAAGACAGTGTGGCCAATCTAAAATCTTTCACCAGTGAGATACATAGTCTAACCGAAATACGACACCGCAACATTGTAAAGCTTCATGGTTTTTGCTCACATCCACGACACTTGCTTTTAGTTTATCAATTCTTGGAAGGTGGGAGCTTGGAAAAGATACTAAATAATGATGAATTAGCACTGGAGTTTGACTGGGTAAAGAGGGTAAATGTTGTTAAAGGTGTGGCAAGTGCTCTGTCTTATATGCATCATGACTGCTTCAGTCCAATAATTCATTGTGATATATCAAGCAAGAATGTTCTACTAGATTCAGAATATGAATCTCATGTCTCTGACTTTGGCACAGCTAGGATTATGAGTTCTGACGCATCTTATTGGACTTCGTTTGTAGGTACCATTGGATACACTGCTCCAGGTATGTTATTTAAGTAATGTTGGCAACATTAAAATTTTCACTATTGCTAATATGACAAGTTATGATTGAAGTAACATCACTTATACATAGACTTTCTTCTCTTTTTCTTGCTTTAGATAAATTGATAATCAGGGGTGGGGGAATTTGAATGCTAGGCATTTTAGCTGGAAACATCAGAAGATGCCAGTTCAGCTATAAGACTTTTAGCTTTTACATGGACTTTCTAACACCGCTTTTTTTAGTACGAATTACAGTATTTTAAATCACTAATTATGTAAAATATTGTGTCTCCAGTCGTATCCATAGTTGTCAGTATCATACAATATGCAATATGTGTCATACAATATGTATTGTATTGTGTACAAAAAATTATGTATCATAAGTATTCATGAATCGTTATAGTATTTTAAATCACTAATTATGTAAAATATTTTCTCTAGTCGTATTCAAAGTTGTCAATATCGTATGATACATGGCATGTATCGTACGATGTGTATTGTATCGTGTACAAAACATTATGTATCGTAAGTGCTCAAAACTCGTCCAATACATAGGTGTGTATTGCATAAATTGTATAGTATTAGTGAATCTTACATACGATGCATAGACATGTGGGTTTAAAATGAGTTTTTTTTTTTTTGGGTTAAAATTTGTGGTTTTATTTGATTTAAGGAACTTGTTAGACTTTTTTAACACAATTATTGAGAAAACAAGTTCTTAGACTTTGTTTAAACAAAAAATTATTGGGAAATTTAATTTAGTCTAATAAAATAACATGTCCATGAGTTTTTTCCCCCTCTTCTCTTTCTCCTACAAAATTTGGACTATACACATGACAATTTGCTTTCATATTTGCAAATTTCTTTTTTATGCTATGAATAATGTATTGAATAAAAATATAATTTTATTTTTTATTTTTTATTATTTTTATAAGTCTAAAAAGTTAGAATACCAAGAAAAAAATATAAAGAAAAATTTATTAGAATAAAAAAAAATTGTAAATGTTGATAATAACGAAGAAAATGTCAATGAAAAAATAATTTTGCAAGATGATTAACATGATAGTAACATTGACTTAGATGGAGTTAATTAGACAAGATAATGAAGAGAAATTATTATTTTGGCTCATATATCATGTATTGTCTCTTCTGAGTTTAATCAAATTGAATGTGTTTGTTATAAAGTTAATCTCTGTATATTAAGAAGATTCAGAAAGTTAGTTATGATTTCAAAAAATGTCAAAAATGCCCCTAATCTAATAAGAAAATCTTTATTTCTAAAAAATAAAAAGGGGATAAAATGGCAATTCAACAAAATTAATAAATAAAACTACCAGAAAAACTTTTTTCCTAAAAATTAGCACATATCACGTTTGATACATTTTTTTTCCTAAAAATTAGCACAACAATTTACTGCTTTTCAAAATCCTAAATTTTAACTTCTTACAAATCTCTTCCTGTATAACCTCACTAACAATAGACAAATTCAGATTTAAAAATTACATTAAACTCAAAATAAAAAACGGTCTCACTGCACGTGCGGAGTGCGTGTAATGAGGCTAGTTTGATTTATTTAGTTAGCTTTGTTAAATATTATTATATAAGTAATCATTAAATTTCTAAAAAAAAGTAATCATTAAATTGGTTATTAATTGAATATATTCCAAATTTATAATGAATATACATTTTATGTATGTATATCTGTAATTTTTTTAATGATTTTTTGAATATGTATATCTATAATTTTTTTTTTTATAATTTTATTGAACGTTCGTGTATCTTACAATACATGATATAGAAAAATCAAAATTAGATTCATAATATAATTCATGTTTTAATAACTATATATTCTTATTAATGTTATTTCAATTGGCATTGTTTGCCTTCCAAGAGGCCTTATTGAAGAAGATTCAGAAAGTTAGTTATGACTTCAAAAAATGTAAAAAATGCCCCTAATCTAATAAGAAAATCTTTATTTCTAAAAAATAAAAAGGAGATAATGGTAATTCAACAAAATTAATAAATAAAACTACCAGAAAAACTTTTTTCCTAAAGATTAGCACATATCACGTTTGATACATTTTTTTCCTAAAAATTAGCACAACAATTTACTGCTTTTCAAAATCCTAAATTTTAACTTCTTACAAATCTCTTCCTGTGTAGCCTCACTAACAATAGACAAATTCAGAACAAACTGATTTGACAATGAATATGGTCAGTAGCACTTCAAGAAGATAATAAATGAGCATTTGAATGAATGATGCTAAGAATACTACAAATTTTACATGAGCCTCACCAATCATAAAAAGTAATTTAGATATGCATTTATTAGGTTGTTATTGTAATTCGCCAATCATATTTATAGTCACATCATATTGTAAAAGTTATGTAAAATTTATAGTATCTATATATAGACTCTAGAATTTTCCAATTTGAATTACGTTTTATGATTGCTGACACATCTATTTGTAAGACTAGTGTATTTAAATTTATAACTTTTTTTTTTTCAATACCTCTTATTAATAAATGCCCTAAAGGCACTAGTTAAAGGTCAATAAATGTTTAATTATAAGCTATAATGCTCACTTTTCGAAAAATAATCTATGTTTCAACAAAATTTATTTTAGTCCTCTAACTTAACTTTCGTTCATTTCAGTTCTCTAACTTTCAAGTTTATTCACTTAAGACTTTTCCATCAATTTTTGTTATATGCTGTAATTAATTTTTCAATTTTTTTAAACTTTTCTTCAAAATTTTTTAATTAAAAAAATTCAACTAATGATTTAAAAGTATTTTCCAATTTTTTTTTTTCAAAAATTTTTAACAAAAGTTGACAAAAATGCCTTAATTGAATAAATTTGAAATTTAGAAACTAATTGAAATGAACAAAAGCAAAATTAGGGAACTGAAATGAATTCTAAAGAAACTTAGAGGGTAAGTTTTACCTTTTAGCCTAAATTTATTATATTTATATTATGTACTTTTCTAGATATATGTATACAATTTGATTTTATTTTTAAAAAATTTAACATTATTTAATAAAATATTAAATGTACCTTCAACACTTAACCACTCGCCTTACTTAACAAAATCTCTAAAAATAACGCTCCGTTTGTTTTAAAGTAAAATATTTTCAAGAAAATATTTTACATATTTTACCATGTTTGTTTTGTTGTAAAATTTGGTCAACTGTAAAATATTTTCCGGTTAAACTGTAAAATTAAGGCAAAAAGAAGTAAAATATTTTACGCTTGAAATTTTGATAAAACAATTTACATTTTACAATCTCTTAAGCTTAGAGATCACATAGACAAACCAATCACTCCTAACTCTCTCCCAAGCCTGACAAGGAGAGCACCCACCAGCAACACAATCTTCAACGCCAGAGCAGAGATGGCATCTCTCCACTGCAAGTCAAGCACCAAAATTGCAATTTGTGTTTTTTTTTTTTTTTTTTTTTTTTTTTGTACTTAAAAATTCATTTGCAAGTGGAAAAATGAGAAAAAAAAAGAAAATCTTCAATTAGAGACAGACCAAACTCAAAATTTTTCATTGTCTTAAGTTGAAATTATCAAATTTTAATAAGAAACACAGCCATAAATCAAACCATCCAAACTCATATTAGCTAACAAAAAAAAAAAAAAAAAAATACAGATATGCAACAAGCCAGAAAACAATATTTTGAATACCAGGAAAAAAAAAAAAAAAAACCCAAATTTGCATGACATAGGTGGAGATCTACAGAATTTTTGTATGACAGAGCCTAGCGGTAGAGATTTGCTACAAAACATACCCAGATCTATCAGGGCTTAAAAANGAATCTGGACTAGGAATAAGAAATGTTTCTTTTTTTTTTTTCTTTTTTTTTTTTTGTGGATGAACGATGAATCTGGACTAGGAAAAAGAAAAGTTTCTTTTTTGATGAAAACAATGTTACTATTTGCTGAAATTTATTGCAAGAACTGGCTAGGTTCAAGCTAAGGGGCAGAGGTATCTAAGAAAATCTAAGAAAATGGGACTGCTGTATCATAAAGATCATACAGCTGACAGTGACGTCAATGTACTCGTGCAGGAGTATTTATAACTTATTGGTGTTGATTTTTATTAATTATTGTGATAAGGAATTGGTGGTGCAAATTTGATCGTGCATAATTCATGTGGACCGAATTACAGGTGAACTGGTACATAAGTAAAACTATTAAAAGTAATTGTAGGTATATTTTAATAAAGATCATGTTAACGAGTGTCATAAGGTATTAGTTATGAAAAAATCATATAGCTGACAGTGACGTCAATGTACTCGTGCAGGAGTATTTATAACTTATTGGTGGTGATTTTTATTAATTATTGTGATAAGGAATTGGTGGTGCAAATTTGATCGTGCATAATTCATGTGGACCGAATTATAGGTGAACTGGTACATAAGTAAAACTATTAAAAGTAATTGTAGGTATATTTTAATAAGGGTCATGTTAACGAGTGTCATAAGGTATTAGTTATGGAAAAAGAAAAAAAAATAATTAATATTTTGACATTTTTTTCATTTTTCATAAAAATGATAGCAAAACTTTCTTAAAATTGATTCTTAACTAATGCCCCAACGACACTCAATAATATTTTCCTTTTTAATAATACAAATTGAGACCAACGAATTAAGGGGGAACTGGTGCGGAGAAACAAATAAAATAGATCTATGTTTATCAAAAAAAAAAGTATTCAGGAAAAAAAATTAGATCCATTTTAACCAGGTTTTTTTTTAGATACAATTGAAATAGAATGATGTTTGTTTCATAATAATTTTTCTTTACTATCTTACCAAGATATGAATAAATATATTTCCTTTTATTGTAAATTTAAACTTATTCTTTTTTTTTTCTTTTTTTTTTTTTTGTGGATGAACGATGAATCTGGACTAGGAATAAGAAAAGTTTCTTTTTTGATGAAAACAATGTTACTATTTGCTGAAATTTATTGCAAGAACTGGCTAGGTTCAAGCTAAGGGGCAGAGGTATCTAAGAAAATGGGACTGCTGTATCATAAAGATCATACAGCTGACAGTGACGTCAATGTACTCGTGCAGGAGTATTTATAACTTATTGGTGGTGATTTTTATTAATTATTGTGATAAGGAATTGGTGGTGCAAATTTGATCGTGCATAATTCATGTGGACCGAATTACAGGTGAACTGGTACATAAGTAAAACTATTAAAAGTAATTGCAAGAATATTTTAATAAGGGTCATGTTAACAGTGTCATAAAGTATTAGTTATGAAAAAAGAAAAAAAAATAATTAATATTTTGACAATTTTTTTCATTTTTCATAAAAATAATAGCAAAACTTTCTTAAAATTGATTCTTAACCAATGCCCCAATGACACTCAATAATATTTTCCTTTTTAATAATACAAATTGAGACCAACGAATTAAGGGGGAACTGGTGCGGAGAAACAAATAAAATAGATCTATGTTTATCAAAAAAAAAAATTTATTCAAGAAAAAAAATTAGATCCATTTTAACCAGGTTTTTTTTTAGATACAATTGAAATAGAATGATGTTTGTTTCATAATAATTTTTCTTTACTATCTTACCAAGATATGAATAAATATATTTCCTTTTATTGTAAATTTAAACTTAAATTTCTTGTTCAAAGAAAATACTTTTTTTTTTTAATTTTATAACTCAATAACTAAGAGAGAGAGGATTTAACTCTTAAATATTTTCGTTACAAATATCATAACTCATTAGTTGAACATCCACAATGAGGTTTAGAATTGTAACAGGGGGTGTGGTGGACCCGTTGAGAGCTTCAGAGATAGACTACAGGATTTTAGACAAAGTCATCTCTAACATGTGAAGAGACCAGAAAACAAACTAGCACATATTTTGGCAAAACACACCAAAGGAATGGATAATTTTGTAACTTAGATAGAGAAAAATTAACCCATTATTGAATCAGTTGTAATTGAAGATGCTTTGTATTTATCTTCTTCATGAATAAAGTTACCATACTTCCCATCCAAAAAAAAAAAAACACTCATTAGTCGAACTACAAAACTTTTGACAACAATACAATTTATTAGTTAAACTAACTTAACCTACTTAAACCTTAAGAGACAAGTATAATTATTTCTAAAACTCATAATTTATCATCAAACAGTTGACATGACTTTACCTTTTTCCACTAGAACTGATCAAACAATTTTTTGGAATACCAATAACTATCTTTCTCAATAATTATTTAGTGTGTGCGGAGGAGGGGTTGAATATATCAAAAATATAATAATGTGCTCAAAAAAATTTGGAAAACCATACTAAAAAATAATTATCAATATTATTTATTAGGCTTCATATTGCCCTAATATCATGATGATTAGTTGCAGCCACTATAAATCAGGAATTTTGAGTTTAATTTTAATTGTTTGAGAGGCAAATAATTAAAGACACGGCAGGGGGGAGGTGGGAAGATAAGTAGTTCAAGGTTGGGAGTTGGGACTTTAAAGAACCAACCGTATTGAATTTGTCAATAATATGACTGATAATTGATTAAAGCCAGCACTATTGTGACTCTCAAGAAAATGATTCAACTATTTTCCAAACAAAATAAAATTGCGATGTTTGAATTTCCCTTTCAAATGTTGAGAAAAGCAAAAACAAAGGAAAAAGAAATAAATCAGTAATAGTACTAGTATTCCGCTTCTATAGTGGATGTTTTGAGAGATGATTTGTGTATGTTTTGAAGATTGAAAAAAAAGTAAAGTTATACATTATTATTTTTTATTTTTTGTAAGGATGAAGTTAATGCGACAGAAAAAGTAATTTAAGTGGTAAATTTTTTTTTTTTTAAAAGCAAAACGATAATTCATTCATCATTCAATAAACTAGCATCCAAGTACAAAGCATCAGGGGCTGGGGGTGGGGATTCTTCTAGCCATACAAGTTCCTCCTCTAAGTGACTGGCATAACGCGCCAGGCTATGGGCAACAGAGTTGGCACTCCGCTTGATACATCCAACAGACAAACTTCTAAACCCAGCAGCTAACGTGCGAATGTCATCATATATGTGTCCTAGCCTTGATCTATCCAATCGTGGAAATACATTGGCCTTCATCACCATGGCATTATCCCCCTCAATCATGAGATCCATAAACCCTGCATCAATGGCAAACTCAACAACTTTCCGACATGCTAGCACTTCTGCTTCCTCATTGCTTGCCACAACTGGACCATAAGTAGACAAGCCAGCCATCACCTCCCCCAGACTATTTCGGATAACCACGCCCACACCTGATGATCTTGTATTAGCTAAGACCGCCACATCGAAGTTAAGTTTGTATACCGAACCTGTGGGAGGTCTCCAAGCCTGAATTAATCCCGAATTTGCCGAAACAGCCAGTTGAGCCTGCGTTCCTTTGAACTTGTTCAAGTAATCTCTTGCATGTTTGTTCATGAGTGTTGGGTTCTATATTTTACCTCCATGCAGCGCCGAATTAAGTTGACTCCAGATTATCGAACATTGAACCCAGAATAACTCCTGCTTTTCACTGGACAGACTAAGAATCAAATCCACCACCAGCTACATGAAGTCTGTTTGCCCAGTTTTACCTTTTTGCAACCACCTCAAGCTTCCAACCCATATATCTTGCGCCACCCCGCATTGCCAAAGAACATGAATCACAGATTCCAAATTCATTTTACAAAACTCACAACCGTCATCCACAATCACTGTGCGACGAGCCACATTCTCCTGAGTTGGTAAAACGTTTTGACAAGCTCTCCACCCAAAAACTTTTATTTTGTTTGGGAGGTGCAGTTTCCACAAGTGCTACCAGACCGAACTTCCATGTACTTCCCTTGAGCACTCCCCCATATCACTTTCCGGTTTTGCTATCCCTCTAGCAATATGATACCCTAATCTCACAATATATTCTCCATTTTTTGTATGAAGCAACATGACCAGGTCAGAGGCATTTCTACGACTTAATGGCATGCTTAGAATTGCTTTGGCATCCTCCCTATGAAAGTTTGCTTCAATAAATTCCAGATTCCATGTCTTGAACCTCCAGTCAATAAGGTCAGCCACCCGCCACTCCCACTTCTCCTCCAATGGTGGGTGGAGAACCATGTTTATTGGATGATTTAATATCCACCTATCCTTGGTGACACGTACGGATGCACCATCTCCCACCTACTAACAACACCCTTGTTTTAAGATTGGTTGAGCAGCCATTAAACTCTTCCATACATAAGAGCTATTTGAAACATCCAAAGCTTCTAGAAAAATACAACGTGGGAAATATCAAGCTTTAAAGCACCCATACAGCAAAGATCCTTGGTCTTAGAGCAATCTCCACCCTTGCTTTACTAGCATTGCAAGGTTGAAATTTCTCAAATCTCTAAATCTTATCCCTCCTTCCTTTTTAGGTTTAGATAAAACATTCCAGCTCTTCCAATGAATTTTCTTCTCATCCCTAACCTGGCCCCACCAAAACCTAGCGCACATTGCATTAAGTTCATTACATAGCTTGACCGGCAATTGGAATACTCCCATTGTATAGGTAGGGATTGATTGAGCAACCACTTTAATCAACACTTCCTTGTCTGCTCTAGAAAGTAATTTTTCTTTCCAACCTTAAATCTTCTTCCAAACTCTATCCTTCAAGAAAGAAAATGTTTGATATTTTGCCCTTCCAACCGAAGTAGGCAATCCCAAATATGACTCAAACTGGTCAACCTCCCTCACCCCCAACTCATTTTTTATTTGTTCTCTTTGCACTTCTTTTGTGTTGTTGCTAAAGAAAACTGAGGATTTCTTAAAATTGATACACTGCCAAGATGAGGCTGCATATAACTGAAGAGTGTCTGAAATACACCGTACTTCCTCTTAGTTAGCCTGACAAAACAGTAATGAATCATCAGCAAATAATAGGTGGGATATAGATGGTGCTTTCCGACAAATAGATACCCCATGAAGCCGTCCTTCTTCTTCTGCTCTAGCTAATAATGATGTAAATTCCTCAGCACATAGGAGGAACAAATAGGGTGAAAGGGGGTATCTGTGACGCAATCCCCTTGTTGGGATAATATTTCCATAAGCTTTGCCATTGATGAGAACTGAAAAGAATGATGTAGACACACAACTCATCACCCGGTCAATCCAAGCCTCGGGAAAACCCAACTTGAGCATGATATTTTTGAGAAAATCCCACTCAACCCAATCATAGGCTTTACTAATATCCAACTTCAGTGCTAGGGAGCCTTTCTTGCCTAATCTCCTGTAATGCATAGAATGGAGTGTCTCGTATGCAACAAGCATATTATCTGTAATAAGGCGACCCGGAACAAAGGCAATATTCCCTCTTAGTCAAATATATATATATATATATATATATATATGTTGCTCTCTTATTTGGTTTGTGTGGCGAGTCTAACAAGTTGGGTGCTACAAAAAGGTGTGGCAAAAGGTCAAAGTGAGAGACCACTTTAATGAGTGCTGTGCAGGAATTCCAGAGAGGGGAAATCTTCTACTTATTTTAGGTTTAGCCTCAAATATTGTATTCAATCCCAAACATTTTATGGAGGTAGTAAACTTTGTCTTTGAGAGAGAATAATTTTGGGTGTTCTGGGGTTTGAGTTTTGTGAGAATGTCTCTACATCATTTTGTAATTTCCAAATTTGTTAGTGAAATTTTTTGTTGTTGCCACCCGTGGACGTAGGCTAAAAGCCGAACCACGTAAATTCTTGGTGTTATCTTTTCTTTGTTTATACTTTATATATTTTTTTTGGTTAAAATCTTTTTTTTTTTTTATGGAAGCGTCTATGTATCTATTAATTAATACATTTAAGTATTATTCTAGCATTTAATTGAACAATTAAAACTTGTAGTATGGAAAGAAAGAAAAAAGATTAAAAAAAGCACAGAAGATTGATTCAGCACAAGGTTGTACATCAAAATTAAATGGGCAATCCATTTATTCCAGAAATGGGCAATCCATTTGAGGGTCAACAAAAAAACCAATTCTCCATAAACTAGAATTCCATCAAGCCATCATCTGATCCCCATGTTCAATCAGACATACATATGAATCTTCATGATGCGCCAAAAGCAACTAAAAGAGCATTTAGAGGTCCACTACATTTGTATAAAAATTAGAGGGGAAAATAACTAGCAAGTTATAAAATACGTACCTCGATCTACACAAAGAATAATTTTGTTTTCCAGGAACGGTTTATACGCTAAATATGTAACAAACTTCTCTAATAAAGACACATCCATCTTCCCACTTTAAATCTAAACAAACCCTCATTATATTCCTTCCAGTAAAACCATAACACATATTTTCGTTTCCAAATAACCAATGAAACAAAGAATAAATACAACCAAAAAAATCAGAAAACAAAAATAAAATAGAAAACAAAGAGAAAGAGTAAATACCAAAAAAAAATAAATAAATAAATAAAAAACCTTAAAAATTGTGAGAAATGGTTTAAGAATAATTAAAACTTTTCAGAGGTGATCTTAAAAGTAGATGATGTAGTGAGAAAATAGGTCAATAAAAAAATGAGAATTACGAAAAACTAGGTTAAGAAAATATGAATGTCAAAAAAAAATTCAAGAAATTGTGAGACTGTAGCTTTAGAAAATAATTGTGAAAATAATATTAGGGGAAGGTGTGTGCCAAGAGTGAACAAAAAAAGAATTCAAGAAAATGAGAAAAAACGTAGGCTGTAAATTTTGGTTTAGATCTATATATGGTGGGAAAGATGGCTGTGTCTTTACTAAAGAGGATTCTTACTTTCTGGGAGCCATTAAATTGATTCTTAGGGTTTAAGCCTGACTTGATTACCCTTTTTATAATGTGAGTTACCATCCCCTAGTTCTAGTTGATATCATCTACCTTCTATTAGAATCCTTAATTATAGGAATAGTTCATTATTATCCTTATCAATACTGTATAGCAATCCTTATCTATAATCTTCTATTAGAATCTTGAAAGGAATAGATAATTATCCTTATCTATAATCTACAGTTTTAAATATAGAATAAATAAATAAATAATTTAAAACCTTATTTTTTATACAAGATAGAAATTCTACTCTAGCCTAATCTAAGTGTATATGTGTGTGAAGTTTCCTTCAAAAGACTTGAACCCCAGCTCTTGCCTTCCACACCCCACAAGCACTTACCTTAATGAAAGACCATAGGACTTTTGGTGCCGTTGATTTGATGTTGTGGGTTTTTTTTTTTTTTTGGTGCATTCATTTTAGCACTTTTAATATGAATGCTTTAAAGGTACTATATGTTTTACTACATAAAACATACAAATTAATATAGTATTGAATGTGATTGGTGGCTTCAACCACCACATAAATAAATATTTGAATTGCCTCTTTATGATTGGTAACACATCTATTTATAAATTCACTATAATAAAACTTGTAATACCCATTAATGAAGCTGGAAATGTGCCTCGTCAGTATGTTCCTCGTCAGTGCGATGGACAACCTCTGGGACTTGCTGTCAACACAAGAAGAAAGCAAAAGGATATTTTCGCCGGCGTGAGACCAGCTGAGAATACTCCAATGCTTAAGTCAGATTACGTAATCCTAGAGTCAACTTTCTCATAGTTCTCTTTTCTCTCGTGTTTTTGTTCCTGCCTTACCTTCGTGCCGGGCTCCCCTTCTTTAGGTTGGTGCAATTATGTTCGTTAAATGCTGGGGCGAGCATTTCTCTCCTGACCGTTGCATTTAATGGGCAATGATAGTCTCAGTTACAGCACAACGGATGACCGTTGCGCCGTTCCTGTTCTTGTAACTGTCCCGGCGTACTTATGGAATGCTAGCTGTCCAACTGGCATTTATCTGTGCTATTAATGCACGTATGCCTTGCCAATTGTGATGATGGGGTCTTGCCCCTGTGTTCGTCTTTACAAGGACGTAGTTCTGATTGTCGTTACTACAGATGACCTATCATAGGTATTCGTCAGTTGCCCCCCCCCCCTTCCGTAGTCGTCATGAATTTGGATGATATTTGGAATGTGATTGGACGTGACGATTCAATTTTCTGCAATTTTCGAAATCCATCATTCTGGTTTAAATGCGAAGCGACTGCCCTTTCAGGAAACAGACACGCGTTGGTTCCCGGTTGGGGGTGCATACGAAGTTACATCATTTTTGGCACGCTTTAATTTTGGGTTTTCCTTTTTAGAGGAAACTGGTCCCCTACCTCCACCCTATTTTGCCTGCCTTTCGAAGTACCAAGTGGTCTTCATCTTCAAAAACTCTGGTAAGGTTTCTTCACTTTTCGTTTTAATGGTTGGTTTTGAGCATCTCAGTCAAGAGTGCCCCTCGGTCTCTTTTTTCTTTGCCCGGTTGGGAGTTTTCCTTGAGCATTCTTCTGGTCGGTGTCCCTAGTTAGGTCTATTTGTGTCTCGTAATTCTGCTATTAGGCCCATTTTGCTCACCCTCTATCCCCTAATCCACCAGTCTTTAGTTAGGTATTACTTAGAGATGAACCCTGTTGAATATAGGACGGATGACATCAGGTCCAGTGAATTGGAGACCGGTTTGTCTTCCAATGCGAAGTCTTTAAACCAAGTTGTTGACACCGCCGTCTCTAAATTGCCTTCGACTTCATCCTCACGGCCTTTACATGCTCTTTCCGAGTCTTGTTCCCTCAAAGAAAGCCACTTGAAGGGTTATAAAAAGAGATTTCAGTTCCCTAAAGGAACTTCCGTTAGATTACCTCATTTGGGTGAAAAGGCTTGTAATTTTGCCCACGGGAAGTGTGTTTTTACGAGGCTGACTTCCTACGCGGTCTCCGTTTTCCTGTCCATCCCTTCATTATGCAAGTGCTGGACGAGTTTAAAATTGCTCCAGGGCAGCTCGTTCCTAATGCTTGGAGGACGATTATTAGTTGTATGTCTATTTGGTTGTACGCTTGTGACAGGAAGATGATAACCCTAAATGAGTTCCTGTACTTGTATCGTTTGAAAGCCTCGACCCACTATAGCTATTTTGAACTCCTGCCATGGGATAGGAAGTCTAGGGTAGTTAGGGGTTTTCCTTCTTCTTTCCGTGATTGGAAATCACGGTATTTCTTCGTCTCAGGTAAGGGTTGGGAAACTTTGTCTGATGACTTCTAGGGAGAAATCCCCAGATTACTGCAAAAATGGGAAATTCCCGCCCTTGGTTCGTTTCTTCGTCATTCTTCTTTATTTCTTTTCATTGTTTAGGTTCTTCATCTGACGATGATTTTTTTTTTTTTTTTTTGGTAACGCTTGATCAACCTGACTTAGAAGACCAGTACCGTCATCGTGTTTGCGCTGCGCATGCTTACGCTCGCGAAGTAGACGATTTTGACGATTTTGTTGATCCTCGTCAGTTTTACGCCTGCTGCCTAGGTCCAGAACCTTTGACATACGTGTTGGAGAAAATTCGTTGAGAGGAAAAGAGTAAGATCTTGTCTATCTTTAACCTTTTCAATTTCATCGCTTTCCTTAACTTTGTTTGTGATCTGCTTGGCTTTGGTTGCCCTCTAACTCTCTTTTTTAAACAAAAATGGCAACTAGATATAGTAAAGATAAATATGCCCGTATTAGGGATTTGAAGAACGAACCTTTGGCCAAGTTAACATCTGACTCAAAGAAAAGGAAGTTTGGCGATGAAAAGGTTGATGCTGCCCCTTCTACAACTGTTAATGTAGCCCTTCCTTCTCCAACCCCCTCGCTGGAGGTGACCACTATAACTCCCCTAATTACTCGTCCAAAGAGGAAGAACAAAATTAGGTTGAGTGTGTGGGACGATCCTTTTACCGCTTTAGGTCGTGCGCACAATGTTATCACCAATGACGAGTTGAAGAGTTTATCGTCTATCCTTTCTCATGAGCTCGTTAGTCGTCATATTCACAAATTGGTGCAGGTAAGCAGTTTAGCTCTTTTAATGACATTTTTTTTTTATGTGAGTAAAACTTTTTTCTTTTCTAACTACTCCAATTAGGTCCTTGGAGAATCGTTGCGCATCACCACAGACTATCTGAACACAAAAGAGAAGGTTGTGGTGGCCACGTCGAAGGCAGAATCTGTGGAGGTTGAATGCTCCCGATTGAAGAAGGATTTAATCACTACTACGAATGAGAGGAACAAGGCGAACCAGAAGATAAAGGAGATAACTGAAGCCCTTCGTGTGGAGAAGGCTTTGGTCGTCCAGAAAGATGAAGAAATTCAGGTGGCTCTTTTGAAGACTAACGAGGAACAGGTCAAGGTCATCAAAAATTTCAAAGAGTCAGAAGAATTTTTAGATCTTCAATTCATACAGTACTTTAAAGGGTTTGAACTCTTGCGCAGATGGACAATGAAGCATCATAGCACGGCAGTAAACTTTTCCAACTTAGACTTTGAGAAGATTGACACTGAGATTCTTAAGTACGAGTCTAAGGAACCAGAGAAGGACAAGCCCAAGGAACCAGAGAAGGACAAGTCTGACATTCCGAAAAAGGATAAAGCAACTGACAGTGAATCCTCTGCCCTTCCTTCTTAATTCATCATTATTTTCTCTTTTATTTGGAAAACAATGGTTACCCCCTTGTTTTGGGGTTTTATATTTTTGATGATGGGTTTCCCCTTGGTTTTGGGGCCGTCTTACAAACTACTTATGACTTTTGTGCTTTTAGAATTACCCCCTTGCTTGCTGAATTCCTTTATTGACGATGTTTCTGAGGCTTCTCGTAAACGATGTTTGTCTTCATCAATCTGACTTTTGACGGAGTATTTGTTCTTTTGTTTTGAACTTTAAATTTTTCTAGCTACCTTTGATGAGGTGTTTGTTTTTGTGATTCGTAACTTTTATTGCTTAAGCCAATATTCAACCTTGCCAACTACATCGACAGGATCTCTTATTCTTGTGATTTAGACGTAAGGTTTTTATCATAATTCATATTGTAATTTCATCATTCTTTCTGACGGAACTTTTACCCTTGTGATTTAACCTTATAGTTTTTATCACTTAAGTTTGGATTTTAATCTCGTCATTCCTATTGATGGGATTTTTATCTTGTGATTTAAACTTATAGTTTTTATCACTTAAGTTTGGATTCTAATCTCGTCATCCTATTAACGGGATTCTTATCCTTGTGATTTAAACTTATAGTTTTTATCACTTAAGTTTGGATTTTAATCTCGTCATTCCTATTGACGCGATTTTTATCCTTGTGATTTAAACTTATAGTTTTTATCACTTAAGTTTGGATTTTAATCTCGTCATTCCTATTGACGGGATTTTTATCCTTGTAATTGTTTCGATCATTTGGAAAGAAATGGCTCTGCAGACGCTTAGCCTATTTTATTCATCCTTGCTTGTAAAAGGGAAATTACAAGGAAACACGACAAGTGCTAAAAGTAAAATATTGGAAGGAAATGAAACATGTGAAAGTATAAATGCGTAACGAAAATTGATGTCTTGCTTATCTGTGAACGGATAAACAAGGTTTCCCAAGTTCTGGGGCTTATTAAGGCTGAGGATTGGCCCCTTTACTGGTAGTACTCCTTAATATATTCAGCATTCTAGGAATGAGGCAAGGCTTTCCTTCTGTGTCTTCCAAGTAGTAGTTACCCCTTCTTGAGTAACGGACGACCTTGTACAGGCCTTCCCAGTTGGGGCCTAGTTTCCCGTCATTTGGATCCTTGGTGGCTTGTGAAACCTTCAGTAGGACCATGTCTCCTAGGTTGAACCACTTCAACTTGACTCTCTGGTTGTAGTACTTCATCATCCTCTCCTGATATAGTGTCATTCTCTGTGCAGCATCATCTCTGACTTCGGGTAAACAATCCAAGGCTAACTTGAGGCATTCGTCATTTCTTTGTTCGTCATACCAAGCCTTTCGAATGCTTGATACTCTAATTTCCACAGGAACCACTGCTTCATTTCAAAAGTCATCTTGAAAGGAGTCTCACCTGTCAGGGTCCTTACCGTCGTTCTGTATGCCCATAAAACTCCTGGGAGCTCATCAGGCCATGCCCCCTTTGCCCCCTTAAGTCGGGTTTTGATCAGTTTAAGCAAGGTCCAATTTGTAACTTCTGTCTGAAAATTGGCCTGTGGGTGACTAGGTGAGGAGTAATGGTTCTTTATCCCTAACTCTCTACAGAAGTCTCTGAATTTTCTGTTGTCAAATTGTCGCCCGTTGTCAGAGATGATAATGCGAGGGATTCCAAATCGGCAAACAATATTTTTCCATACAAAGTGCTGTATCTTCGTCTCTGTTATAACTACAAAAGGTTCTACTTCCACCCACTTTGTAAAATAATCAATGGCAATGACCAAAAACTTTACCTGTTTCTTGCCACGAGGTAGGGGGCCCATTATGTCAATTCCCTATGTGGAGAATGGCCAAGGTGAAGTTATGCTCATCAAATGCTCGGCTGGGACATGCTGCACATTCTCAAATCGTTGGCATTTTTCGCACGTCTGGATGACTTAAGTTGCATCCTTCTGCATTGTTGGCAAGACGTATCCTGCGCAGACAACCTAACTAACGAGTGAGCGTGGTCCAGAATGGTTCCCACACACTCCTTCGTGGATTTCTCTCAGAAAATATTCTGCATCTTCTGGGCTAAGGCACTTCAAATAGGGTTAGGAGAATCCCCTTTTGTATAGCTTGTCATTCAAGGTTGTAAACCTGGACGATCTAACCTTGACTCTTCGAGCTTCGGCTGGGTCTGATGAAAGACTGCCAGTCTTGATGTAAGTGACTATTGGATCCATCCAGCTTTCTCCTAACTGCACATAACTCATTTCAAGCCCTTCGATGCTTGGGGGATACTGTACTTCCAATAACAAATCTAGTCGTCCCTTACTGGTCTCTGACGATGCCAGTCTAGCAACCTCGTCTGCTTCAGAATTCTCTTCTTAGTGCACCCGGATAATCTTGACATCATCAAAGGTAGAAATTAACTGATTAGCTAAAGCCAAGTACCTCTTCATTCTATCCTCCTTAGCCTTGTACTCATTGTTCAGTTGTCTGGTCATGAATTTTGAATCAGAGTTCAATTTCAGGTTCCTTACTCCTAGAGCCTTTGCCACCCGCAGGCCTATCAAAACGGCTTCATATTCTGCTTCATTGTTCGTCGTAGGAAATTGGAGTTTCACCCCGCCTATGCCAGATGCCGCATATGCCAGATGCCGCAGATCCTGGGGAGAAGAGGATCACACCTACTCCGCCTATGCCAGATGCCGCTGAACCATCCATGTATATCATCCAGTGTTCTGATTCTGGATCTTGCTTGGCTGTAGTGAATTCAGCGACGAAATCTGCCAATGCTTGGGCCTTGATTGCTGTCCTCGGCCTGTAATCAACGTCGAACTGGCTCAATTCTACTGCCCATTAAACCATTCTTCCTGCTACGTCTAGCCCACCCATGGCCTTTCGTAGCAGTTGGTCCGTCATTACCAGTATCGTGTGCGTTTGGAAGTAAGGATGGAGCTTCCTTGACACAACAATCAAAGCAAAGGCTAGCTTCTCTATCCTGGGGTATTTTGCTTCTGCCCCCTGGAAAGCTTGGCTTGTGTAGTAAACTAGTCTCTGAACTTGGACTTCTTCTCTGATAAGTGCCGAGCTTGCCGCTGTTTGAGAGACGGCTGGGTACAAGAATAAATCCTCCCTCTTAGCGGACGAGCTTAACAATGGTGGTTTGGATAAGTAATTCTTGAGGGCTTGGAAAGCTGCTTCGCACTCATCTGTCCAATGGAAAGCCTGCTTCAAAGTCTTGAAGAATGGGAGGCACTTGTCCATCACTCTGGACACGAACCTATTCAAGGCTGCTATACGTCCTGTCAACCTCTGAACTTCTTTCACCCTCCTCGGTGATGTTATATCCAGTATAACTTTGACT
This sequence comes from Quercus suber, assembly GCF_002906115.3. NCBI lineage: Eukaryota > Viridiplantae > Streptophyta > Magnoliopsida > Fagales > Fagaceae > Quercus > Quercus suber. The sequence goes on along the minus strand of NW_027069762.1, from coordinate 87,440 downwards.
TTCTCGGGGTTAGCCTCTATACCCCTCTGTGAGACCATGAAACCCAAGAACTTGCTAGATGACACCTCGAATACACATTTGGCTAGATTCAACCTTATTTGATACTTCCTTAACACATCGAAAGTCTCTTTGAGGTCGTCTAGATGCTGCTCTGCTTTTCCACTATTCACGAGCATGTTGTTTACGTAAACCTCCATATTCCTTCCAATCTGCTTGCAGAACATCTGGTTTACTAACCTTTGGTAAGTGGCTCCTGCATTCTTCAGGCCAAAGGGCATGACCTTGTAACAATATAACCCCTAACTGGTAATAAATGCAGTTTTCTCCTGGTCTTCCTCATTCATGCGGATCTAGTTATAGCCTGAAAATGCATCCATGAAAGTTAATAACTCATGGCCTACCATTGAGTCCACTAGCTGATCGATCCTAAGGAGCAGAAAACTGTCCTTAGGGCAGGCTCGGTTGAGATCTGTAAAATCTACGCACATGCGCCATTTTCTGTTGGACTTTTTGACCATGACGATGTTGGCCAACCACTTAGGATAATACACTTCCCGAACGAATCCAACTGTCAAAAGCTTCTCCACTTCTTCCATTGTGTTCTACGACCTCATTTTCTATCCCCAGCATATCTTCGTGGGTCCAAGCAAAGACATCTAGATTTTTCTTGAAGAACTCCACAATCCTGCTTTTCAAAGCGATGCTAAGTCCTGTCCCCACCTTTGTCACTTTCGTCGTGTCCTTGTCTACTAGGTGCACTTCTTCCAGCTCTTAGGACGGTTCCTTTGGTTCCTCTTCCACCACCCACGCGTGGTTTTCTCTTAAAGTCAAGACTGCTTGATAACATTCCCTAGCTAATAACTGATCTCCACATATCCGACCTACCCTATTTGGAGTTGGAAACTTCATCTTTAAGCAGTAAGTCGACATTACAGCTTTAAGCCTATTCAGTGTGAGTCGTCCTAAGATGACATTGTAGGACGGCGGGCAATCAACGACCAAGAAATCTGTTTAAATTGTCACCTGCGCTGGGTATGTTCCAGCCGTAACGGATAACGTGATGATTCCCCTTGGGTAAATTTTATCTCCGCTGAAACTGACCAGTGGAGAATTAAAGGATCTAAGCTTTTTAGGATCCAATTTCAATTGTTAGTAGGCCGTCATATACATAATATCCACCGAACTTCCGTTATCCACTAACACCCTTCTCATGGCAAATCCTTCCACTCCCAAAGTGATGACGAGTGGATCATCGTAGGGTTGCTTTATCCCACTTGCGTCTTGTTCAGAAAACGTGATGTCGTCATCATATGACCGTCGATACTTCTAGGACGGATGTTTCATATGAACACTATTGACCTGCCTGTAATATGTCTTCCTCAAAGACTTGTATGACCCTCATAATATGGGCCCTCTAGCTATTGTCCATATTTCTCCCATGACTTGCTTTGGATAATCTCGTCCGTCGTCCTTCGCATCGTCATGATTTTTATCCTCAGCCCTTGGTCGAGGCTGATGATCCCTCTTAACGAACTTTTGAAGCTTTCCATGCTGGATCAATTCCTCTATTTGTTCTTTCAGATCGCGGCACTCATCAGTATAATAACTGTGATCCTTATGAAAATGACAATACTTCTTTGGGTCATGCTTCCTCGAGGACATACTTAATGGCTTGGGCCATTTCAACCCCAGTTTGTCCTTTATCTGCATCAGGATTTTGTCTGCAAGCATAACCAACAAAATGAAATTCATTTTTTTCCTCGGGGCGTCAGGACTACTCTTGCTGGCCTTTGTCGTTGAATATGAGTCCTTGCGATCCCTTTTCGTACCATGAGACTCATTTGTCTCGTCTTTTTTCTGTTTTCCCATTAAGCCCTTGGCCGTAAGGGCGTCCTCCCCATTCATATACTTCTAGGCTTTGAACAGTAGATCCGTCATGGAGGTTGGTGGCGTCTTGCCTAATGAAAAGATAAGGATGGGATTACTGAGCCCCGCCTAGAAGGTCGTCATGATGACCTGATCATCAGCTTCGTCGATCTCCAATACTGCCTTATTGAACCGCTTCACGTAGTCCCTCAAGCTCTCCTCTTCTTGTTGTCTTACTGTTAGCAAGTAAGAGGTTGGCCTTTTGTGTCGTTGTCCGCCAATGAAATGACGAACAAAGGAGTCACTAAGTTGCTCAAAATTTGCGATGGAAGACGCTAGCAACTTGCTAAACCAAACTCTTGCAACTCCTCTGAGGGTGGCAGGGAACGACCTACAGATAACCTCGCCTGGGGTTTGTTGCATGTTCAAGATGGTTTTGAAGGCCCCTATATGGTCGAGGGGATCCTTCGTACCATCATAAAACTCTAGTTGTGGCAGACGAAATTTTGGAGGCAGGGGGCACTCCAAGACACTGGGTGTAAAGGGCGAGTCCGTCCATTTCAGCATGCCATCCAAGTTCATTGCTATCTTTCCCTTCATGGCATTCTTCACTTCATCGAGCTCTTTCCGTAGATTCTTCATCAAATTGTCATTGCCAGGTATAGATTGTCCAGTGTACTCTATGGCATCCTTTCCTTTGCTATTCGCAGGGCTGCTGGCCTTCTCGTCATGCCTGCTTCGACTTCGCCAATGAAGCGAAGCGTTGCTTCCCTTTGGACGAGCTCGTCATTTTAGCTCTTCGTTTTGCCTCATTAACTCCTGCACATTTGCTGTCAAAGCCTGGATTTGTTGAGCCATTACCATGGGGTCTGGAGGCGTTACTGCTTCGTTGTCCATCTCTAGACTAGAACTTTATCGGTAGGAGCACGATGGTTCGAGTAAGAGTTAACTCGTTGTGTTCCCCACAAATGGCGCCAAACTGATGAAGCTGGAAATGTGCCTCATCAGTATGTTCCTCGTCAGTGTGATGGACGACCTCCGGGACCTGCTGTCAACACAAGAAGAAAGCAAAAGGGTATTTTCGCCAACGTGAGGCTAGCTGAGAATACTCTGATGCTTAAGTCAGATTACGTAATCCTAGAGTTAACTTTCTCACAGTTCTCTTTTCTCTCGTATTTTTGTACCTACCTTACCTTCGTGCTAGGCTCACCTTTTATTCCATTCTCTAGGTTGGTGCAATTATGTTCGTTAAATGCTGGGTCGAGCGTTTCTCTCTTGGCCGTTGCATTTAATGGGCAATGATAGTCTCAGTTAAGGCACAACGAATGACCGTTGCACCGTTCCTATTCTTGTAACTGTCCCGGCGTAGTTATGGAATGCCAGTTGTCCAACTGGCACTTATCTGTGCTATTAATGCACGTATGCCTTGCCAATTGTGATGACGGGGTCTTGCCCCTGTGTTCGTCTCTACAAGGACATAGTTCTGATCATCATTACTATAGACAACCTATCACAGGTATTTGTCACCCATAGTACTAATCCTCAACAGCAATTAATAGTTTGACAAAAAATGGAGCTTGCTACTTTAGAATGCACATCAAAACCTAGAAGCATGTTACTGAAGAGCAAAAACAATATTAGATTTTAAGACACAACAAAGGAATTTGATGCTCTTAATAAGTTTTCAATGGCAATTTAACCTATTTCCTTTCCTCTACATGCCCATGGATGAGCCACTTTTCAATGAAATCAGTTGCAGTTCGTGAAATGCCTATTGCAGTCAAGCTCATGTTCAAATATGTCTTTTGAGCATTGTGGGCTCCAGTCACATCCACATATAGGCAATATAAATATTCCCTTGCTCACAAATAGACCTATCCATTTTGCTAGCCTACCTAGGTTTTAAGGGCAGGTTTCAACCTAAATTTAGGCTCCACCATGAAGGCCTGCACCTAGCCCAGTAAATAGGACCAAATGTTGAAAGCTAGGCCTTGTCTTAGTTACTCGATAGAGCATAGCCTAAGCCTCTTGTTCTTCATACAAGGCTTATTGCATAACATGACTCTCAATTTGGAATGCAGTTTTCATAGTTTCATTTATAGAGAGAGAAAGAGAGAGAACTTCAAGGTTGCAACCTCGACTTAATAATTAGGGAAGCAACTTGAAATTGTGGGTTGAACCCACATTTTAAATTGAAAAACACTTGTGTGTAAATATATATGTGTGTGTGTGTGTGTGTGTGTGTGTGTGTGTGTGTGTGTAATAAGTATTAGCCTAATAATTAAGTACCAATAAGCTAACGCTTTATTGTAATAAACCTTTAACCACGATCCAAAAATAATGGGAAACTAATACTTCTCATATGCCATGAGCATAACATAAAATCTATACAAACTAAATTAAAATTTTCCCAGTTTTTTCAACCAAACACAAGGAAAGTTATATCATTTTGCATCCTTCAACTTTTTTCTTCTCTATCCTATCACTCTTTAATCATTAAAATTCTTTCTATCCTTCCTAGGTTTCTATCCTTCCACTTTTTTATTATCTAGCTCATTAAGCAACTTTGCTATTCTCTCTGGCAATGGAGCTGGTGTTAGTTGCACTAGATCCACCTCCTCATCATTGCTAATCCAGCCATGGTAAGGTCGGCATCACCTTCGGGTAGGAAGACTATCTAGTAGTGGGGATTGGATCACATGTGGAGGAGACTGGGCAAGACTGTTCCTAAGAGTTTCAGCACCACCAGAACTAGTAGCTCTTGGGAGATAATACCCACCATCAGCAAAATAAAAGCATACATAACATGATTAAAGTAGCAAAGATGTTCTCATGCAATTTATTTATGGATTAACCACACAAAAACCTTTTGGTTAAATGTGCTAGAATTTATATTTTGATTTTTAAAAAAATAATAGAAATCTAGGAAAATATTATTTCATTAGCAATAAATAAATAAAAGTTGATTACGTGATTCATGTGCTGGCAATGGGGATTGGATCACATGTAGAGGTGATGGGGTAAGACTGTTCCCAAGAGGTTTAGTACCAACAGAGCTTACTGCCAGTGGGAGATAATACCTACCATCTGCAAATAAGAGCATACATAACTTGATTAAAGTAGCAGAGATGTTCCAATGCAATTTATCTATGGATTACCCACACATAAATTTTGGTTAAATGTACTTGAATTTATATGTTGATTGTTGAAAGAAGAAAAGAAATTGAGGAAAATATTATTTCATAAGCTGTAAATGAATTAAAGTTAATTACAAGTTCATGTGCAGTGTTTGGAGCCTCATTAGGCTGTGAGGCAGTGTCCAAAGCCTGGTTAGCTTGCAACATAGCATCTGTGGCCCCTGAGTTGGAGCAAGTAGGTATGGACAGCCCAGCAGTAGCATCTTCTCTATAATCTGTATCTCCCACTTCATGTTGAGAAGAATTGTCCTTCAAGAAAAAGTGGGAAATGACATTAATGGCATTTTTATAAATTTAATTAGTAAAAATGTGAAGGTTTCCAAACAGCTTAATGAATACACTATGTACAATTAATCGCTCTCATGCAAGGTATAAACCAGCAAGAACCAAATTCTCTTTCCACAATATTGAAACGGCAGGTGAGATTTTTGGGTTCAAGATGCACTGAGAGCATATTACATATAACCAACCAATAAATTATTATCACAGAAGCACTAGTAATGGACAACAAAGTTGTACAGGATAGGCATATCATTCAATTAGACAATAGATTGCCAGAGTATCAAAAAGAAAAATGAACTTCAGTCTGTTGGGAATTCAAACAAAATTCCAACCTGTGAGAAACAAAAAAAAAAAAAAAATAGAGAAAACACACGTCAAAGAAAAAAACAATCACACGCATAAGACAGTATTTATGTGGTTCGGCAATTTGCCTACGTCCACGGAGTTGCAGGGATTTCACTATTATCAGGAAAAATACAAAGTGCGGCTATAGTGTTTTTTTCTCTTTCTCTAAAAAACAGAACAACAGTAGTAGTATCAAATCTTAATCACAAAAGCGGCTTTTATATCCTGCTTACAAGGTTATAATGGGCTACAAAACGGGCCAAAAATAAACTAGGCTCCACAAAGCCCAACAAATCTCTCACTTGGAGACTAGTTCAATCATCAACATCAGCTACTATCCTCCAAAAGCAATCCCTCATCCCTGCAACTCATTCTCCCGTCCTCAAGCTAGAAGGCCAACTGAAGCTGCACATAACTTCAACTTCTCAATAGTGACACCCTTAGTTAACATGTTTGCCGGGTTCTTAGATTCATAAATCTTCTCAAGTATTACTAGCTTATCTTCAACAAGGTATCGGATAAAGTGGTATTTTGTCTGTATATGTTTCGACTTTGAATGAAAAGCAGAATTTTTAGCAAGAAAAATTACACTCTGACTGTCACTATGTAGAATGCCCATCTCCTGCTTCTTACCCAATTCATCTAAGAAACCATATAGCCAAATCATCTCCTTTCCAGCTTCAGTTGCTGCAACATACTCAGCTTCTGTAGTAGACAAAGTAACAATCTTTTGTAGATTTAAAGCTCATGATATAGCTGTACCACCCAGAGTAAATACAAACCTAGTAGTACTCTTTCTACTATCAACATCACCAGCAAAATCAGCATCTACATAACCTTGTAGCTTCAAACTTGCACTTGTGAAGCAAAGACATGTATCTGATGAACCCTTCAGATATCTCAGAATCCACTTGACTGCCTCCCAATGTTGCTTTCCAAGCCTACTCATGAATCTGCTCACAACTCCCACTGCATGTGCAATGTCTGGCCTTGTACACACCATAGCATACATCAAGCTACCAATAGCTGAGGCATAGGGCACCTTGCTTATATGGTCCATTTCTTCTTCTGTCTTCGGTGACTGTTCTTTGCTCAGTTTGAAATGACTACCCAAGGGTGTGCTCACTGGTTTAGATTCATTCATGTTGAACCTGCTAAGAACTTTCTTCACATACTCTGACTGTGAAAGCTTCAATGTACCATTAGCCTTGTCTCTAATGATTCTCATACCAAGGATTTGCTTTGCAGCTCCCAAATCCTTCATTGCAAACTGTTTTGACAATTGCTTCTTCAGATTATTAATCTGCTCAATGTTAGACCCTGCAATGAGCATATCATCCACATACAACAATAAAATGATATAAGAATTGTCAAAGAATTTAACATAGCAACAATGATCAGCTTCACATCTCTTGAACCCAATTTTATGCATAAAATTGTCAAATTTCTTGTACCACTGTCTAGGAGCTTGTTTTAGACCATACAAGCTATTTCTCAGTTTGCAGACTAGATTCTCTTGTCCTTAAACAATGAACCTTTCTGGCTGAATCATGTAAAGGTCTTCCTCCAAATCACCATGAAGGAATGCCGTCTTCACATCTAACTGCTCAAGATGTAAGTTTTCTGCAGCCACCATTCCCAGCACTAGTCTAATTGTTGACATCTTCACAACTGGAGAAAATATCTCTGTGTAGTCAATGCCTTCCTTCTGCTGGAACCCTTTAAAAACTAATCTAGCCTTGTAACGTTTGCTACCATCATGCTCATTCTTTATTCTGTATACCCACTTGTTGTGCAAAGCCTTCTTTCCTACTGGCAATTCAGTCAGTTCCCATGTCTGATTCCCCAACAAGGAATCCATCTCATCCTTCATGGCTAACTCCCACTTGCTTGAATTTTCATCTTGCAAGGCTTCATTATAACACTCTGGCTCACCACCATCAGTCAACAGGAGATAATTTAAAGCAGGTGAATAACGCTGTGGAGGTCTAATGTTCCTGGAAGATCTGCGAACTTCAGCTACATGTGTACTCTGATCTACCTGTGAATCTACATTCTTCTTATCTTCTTCACCCCTTTTCTAGACAGTACTTTCAGTCAATCCATCTAAGTTGACAAACTCAGATTTCTTTTGATCTATCTTTGTAACATCTGACACTACAGTTAACCTGTCCTTGTACATAACCTGTTCATTAAATATCACATTTCTACTTCTAATAATTTTCCTATTTTGTTCATCCCAAAACCTATAGCCAAATTTTTCATCACCATAGCCAATGAAAAAACATATTTTAAACTTTGCATCAAGTTTACTACAAGCATCAGAATCAATATGAACATAAGAAACACAACCAAAAACTTTTAAATGTGAAAACTTTACCTCTTTACCGTTCCAAACCTCCTCAGGAAGTCTGAACTCCATGGGAACTGATGGCCCTCGGTTTATCGGGTAAGCTGCAATGCTAATAGCATCAGCCTAGAAAGTTTTTGGTAGTCCAGCATGCAACCTAATACTCCTAACACGCTCATTGAAAGTTCTGTTCATGCGCTCAGCCACACCATTCTACTGTGGTGTCCCAGGAATGGTATCTTCCATCCTAATTCCCTGTGCAGCACAATACTCACTAAACCCTCCATCTATGTACTCTACTCCATTATCAGACCTTAAATATTTTAGTTTTAAACCTGTTTCTGTCTCAACCATGGCCTTCCACTTCTTAAAAGTTTCAAATACATCAGATTTATTTTTCAGAAAATAAACTCATACCTTTCTGCTTGAGTCATCAATGAAAGTGATGTAGTACTTTGAACCTCCAAGGGATGCAACCGGAGAAGGCCCCCACAAATCAGTGTGTACTAGCTCCAATTTTTCAGCCTTTGGTGTTCTGCCAGTTTTCAAGAAGCTTACTTTTTTCTGCTTTCCTAAGATACAACTTTCACACATGTCAAAATCAATGGACTTCAATTCTGGTAGTTTTCCTTTTGACAGCAGCATCTTTATCCCTTTCTCACTCATGTGACCAAGTCTGCGGTGCCATAGGCTTATATCAGTACTTGCTTCAGCAACTGCAATTGTGTCTCTTGGACTTAAAGTCATATAGAGAGTGCCAGTCTTCTTTCCACGAGCCAATACTTTAGCTCCCTTTGTAACCTTCCAAGTACCACCAACAAATAATATTGCATGCCCTTCATCATCAAGTTGTCCAACAGAAATCAGATTCCTTCTCAGGTTAGGAATATGTCGAACCTTCTCCAGTAACCAAACAGATCCATTGGGTAATAATATCCGGACGTCTCCCATACCTACAACATCCAAGGCTGAACCATCAGCCAAATACACCTTACCAAAATCACCTGCAACATAATTCTGTATGATTTCTTAGTGTGGAGTGGTATGAAACGAAGCTCCTGAGTACAAAATCCAATCACTAAGTGGATTGTCTACTGCAAGAAGTAATGCATCATGTACCTCTTCTGTTACAGCATTAGCAGAATTATCTTCATTCTTCTTCTTAGGACTTTTGCATTGGTTCCTAAAGTGACCTGTTTTCTCACAATTCCAGCATTATACTTGTTGGCCTAATTTAGATTTACTTCTATTCTGATTAGTATTTTTGGATTTTGATCTGCTTCAATTTGAATTTTTGTTATTACCTCTGCCTCTTGTCTCAAGGTTTAGGGCAGAACCAGATCCTGAGGTTTCACCTGCATCTCTTTTGCGAATCTCCTCAGCCAGAATTAAATCTCGAATATCATTGTACTTGAGCTTTTCCTTTCCTGTAGAATTACTTACTGCCATCCTCATTGCCTCCCAACTGTTTAACAAAAAAGCCAAGACGATCAGAGCACGAATCTCATCATCAAAATCAATTTCTACAGACGACAATTGATTTGTGATAGTGTTAAATTCGTTCAAATGTTGTGCTACTGATGCATTCTCTGCCATCTTCAAATTGAACAGTTTCTTCATCAGATGCACCTTGTTATTTGTTGACAGCTTTTCATACATACCAGACAAAGCCTTCATCAGATTTACTGTGGTCTTCTCCTTTACAACATTGTGTGCAACAGACCTAGACAGAGTTAACCTGATAACTCCTAGTACCTGTCTATCAAGAAGAGCCCATTCATCAGCCTTCATCGCCTCAAGTTTTGTCCCTACAAGAGGCAAGTGCAACTTTCTCCCATAGAGATAATCTTCAATCTGCATCCTCCAATACGCGAAGTCTGTGCCATCAAACTTTTCTATTCCAAACGCTTTTCCTGCTTCCTCTGCCATTGCTCCCACTTAAATCTAACCCTAGGCTCTGATACCAGTTTTTGGGTATTCAAACAAAATTCCAACCTGTGAGAAACAAAAAAAAAAAAAATAGAGAAAACACATGTCAAAGAAAAAAACAATCACACGCACAAGACAGTATTTACATGGTTCGGTAGGGATTTCACTATTATCAGGGAAAAAAATACAAAGTGCAGCTACAGTGTTTTTTTTCTCTTTCTCTAAAAAACACAACAACAGTAGTAGTATCAAACTCTAATCACAAAAGCGGCTTTTATATCCTGCTTACAGGGTTACAATGGGCTACAAAACATGCCAAAAATAAACTAGGCTTCACAAAGCCCAACACATTCTTCATTATGGAGCCTAACCACAACATCAGTCAATCTCCATGTTAAAATTTGCAGGAAATATGAACAACACATAACTATGTGTTCCTTAAAAGGGAGAAAAAAATGGGAAGGGGGGGTGTTTGCCAGGGGGTTTGAGGGTTTTCCTCTAGATGGGTGAATCAAGTTCTATCTCAAATTATGACATACTTTTCATAACAGACTCACCAGCACCACTTAAAAATGTGTAATTTATTTGGGAAACAACTAGTATGCGTTCCTAAATTTCGACAGAATGTATGGAATAATGAACATGGACATGGTGATGTAGTCCTAACTCCTAATTGAAGATTTATTGCTAAACAATACTACTTTTGCAGATTTCGTTACAAAAGAACAGATTTATTTCCCAAATGCATAGGCACATCTCACAGAATTGCAACCGCCTTTGGAATAAGATATGAGTCAACAACAAAATTACTGTATGTTTCTTTACTTAAAAGTGAAATTGCGGAATGTAACACACTAACTATTAACGGATTTCAGGACTCTAGAAATGCAACTGCTAAAAATCTTTTGGGGGTAATTCCCAAGATGAACACTAACTAGTTTGATAGTCCACTCATTTTGTTGCATTTCTACATACATTCATTGCTGGTAAGGCTAATTCTAATTAGGATAATGCCAAAGTTAAATCGCAAATGTGTCTTTTGTCTTTCTCCATTCCAGCAATCATAAAGCAAAAGGAAAAGAAAACAAAGTCAATTTTCCTCAATTAAGCCACATATGTCAGCTCAATTATAGGTGAATGCCATTGATTTCCAAGCAAGTTATATCTAATTTAGTTCTCTGCTTTCCTTTGAACACATCAAGCATAAATATCTAATTTTCTAGTATAATGATAATAGTAACAATAAAAGAAATGACATTTGTAAATGACCTCTAATTCAAATTGCATGTGAGAACAAAAGAAAGTAAAGAATATAAAAGGAAAAAAAAAAAAAAAAAAAAAAAGAATACTTATTAGCATATAGCAAAAAAAAAAAAAAAAAAAAAAAAAAAAAAAAAAAAAAAAAAAAAAAAAAAAAAGGGAAAAAGACAAGTGAACTTGAACCCCCTCCTATTCCCACTGCCCCACCTGGTATTCCCTCCGTCGTTGGGCAGTGAAGGCCATTGTGCCACTCTCCGGACACGATAAGGAAATCATCGTTTAGCCCCTTGCTAGACTTAGGGAGGCACTGGATGAGCCGTACCCTGTTATCCCTTGTCTTCAGGTAATAGGACTTGCCCTTAAGGAGCTAAAGGTTGTAACACCAGTTCACGTCATGATGGGTCAACCTCAGCCCCATCTTCTCGTTCAGGGCATCCACACAGCCCAAAATCCTGAAAACATTTATTGCGCACTGGGTAGGGGCTAGCCGGAAGTGCGTAAGGTAGCCCCTCATCACCGGCCCCATGGGGATCCTCATACCCCCTTCGAGGAAGGTGATAATGGGAATCACCACTTCGCCCTCCTGTCTTTGAAAGAGCCAATCCCCATCCTCACAATACCTCAGGCCTACATTGCTAGGTATCCCATAGTCGGCGATGAATTTCTCCATCGCCTCCTCAGTGTAGACGTATTTCTTAAATCTACCCATCCCAAGTGACGCCTAAAGGAACTAAGAAAGAACAAATGAAAGAGAAGAAGGGGTAAAGAGAAAGAGAGCTCAGAGAGGGATAAAGCGACTTACTAGAAAGAGGAGGAGCTTATCGGACAGGCTTTTTGTGCTAGAGATGTAAGTGAGAGTGTGGTTGAACTCAGGATAGACACGGGAGAATTCTTGATTGCAAATAAGAAACAGGAAGAAGCAGTTCGAATGGGTATTTATACCCCAAATCAAAGAACCATGCGGATTTTCCCGCCCATAAATGCGAGGCGAACCTCCACCGTTAGATTGGTAAAGCCTTGTTGAACGTGGGGAGCACAAAGCCGCCTAAATTTAATGAAGGGCACGTTACACGCTCCGAAACGTTAGCAACACGCCTTGGGCAGATGAATAGACCCCAGTACTGACGGGGAATAAGGCTCGACTAGGCACGGAGCAGGCTCGAGGATGTCAAAATCCTTCTCCCCGCCCGAGGATGCGTGCAGCAAGATTTTGAGGGGCTATTGTGGGGCTAGAAAATAGGCAGCCTTGGCCCACCTCAAACCAGGCCCAGAGGCCTGTGCCGAGAATGCATGTGGGGTCCGAGGATAAAAGTACGGTGTCCGGCTCCCGTCCTTGGACATCCGAGACCTTAGAAGTACACGAGCACCACTCCACCAAAGAGGGGTCTTCTTGAATATCCGAGGAGAAAAGGGCAAGCGCTACGCATCGGCGACGGGAGCACGGTGAAGGAGCAAGTCTAAGGCGAGCTGTCACCTCCACATTAAATGCCCTCAACTAACGTCCTGGCCACATTAATGAGGATAAGACTCCTGAACAGTGCTGCCTTGGGTGCTGCAACCCACAGGAGGAATGAGAATGCGGCTGATGGGACAGGCTCTCAAGTGGTGGCCTAGCTGATCAACGAATGTAGGGTTATAATCAGTTGAGAAAGGTGTATATAATGTAAGGAGTCTCTCTTGAAAGGGGGACGGAAAATCTGAATGAAGAAGTACTGTAGCAGCTTGTATTCTCTCAATCCTTGTAATCAATCTTCAAAGAAATAATAAGAACCCCAAGCTTCGGGAGGCAAGTCCGAGGAGCATTATTGTGCATCCCAATCCATGTTTAGGTTGTTAAACCCACATGCAACCATGCATGGCAGTTGCATTCTTTACTAGGGTCTAGTTCTTGAGCCCGCTCTCTATAAATTCATTGCAGGACAAGCTGGGCTTGGGTCCACTCTCTCAACCCGTAGAAGTGCTCAAACCCGATCCCTACATATTGCATTCTCACTAGTTGCTCTAGTCACATGAATTACAATTTGACCTAAAACTTGAAGCTCTAAAATCACATCCTATGCATATTATTTAGAGGACTAACTTATCTAAATAGTAAAAGGAAAATTTTATGGTACATACTTTTGTAAGGGTTTTTTTTTTTTTTTTGGTTTAGACAACTAACATTTTTTTAACATATCATTCATATTCAATCTTAATTGTTAATATAAAATAAGATAGTCATTTAGGTGAGGAAGCAAATCCATTTAAGAAGAAAATTTAATGTAATGTTATTTATAGTGTTTTTTTTAGTGCATAAATTATTTTGGTTTGACTAAAGGTTATTCTTGTGGCTTGTGATGTTGATTGGATTATTATTTGGATTGTGATGTTGTTGTTTGGGCTGGGTTGTGAATTTAATTTTGGAGGGGGGCCAACCTTTAATTTTTCTTGGGTCCGTCTCTGTTTAACTTCCATGTAAGTTTATTTACGCACAAAATTACACAGAAGCCTTTTGTGTCCACTGGCCCGCAAAAAATTGAAATCAAACTCAAGTTATGGATCCAGTCAGTGGACAAGTCAAACTGTGAAAAGATTTAGTAAACAGGCAGAATAAATTCTACAATTTTTGTTCATAACGTTTTTTTTAAAGATAAAGTTTGTTCATAACTTTGAGTTTCAATAATGTGATCTCACTTTTAATGAGATCACCATTAAACATAATTGTTATTGTGAAATTTATAGTGTCATTAGACTTAATTGTTTATAAAATTCAACTTATTATATCCATTTCTTCCTCAAAAAAAAAAAAATACTTATTATATCCATTTAGTATATAATTTTAATTTAAAATTAATGTTACATAAAAGGAATACCTATCAAATCTAGGATTCAAATCCCCACCTGGTGTGCAGCTAACATACACACAGACTATAATTAATAACAAGCCCATAACAATATAGAAGGGTATCAGGTACTTGTTAGAACACAGCAGCAAACCCTAACGAATAAAATATATGGGTCTCATGTAAGCCAACATGAGTACACATCTTAGCAAGGACTGTCAAATAGAAGTAGTGTCCACTTTTCCATTTACAAGCAATTAGTATATGTAGTTTGTGAAAACGTTACATGCCTTTGCAAAGAGATTTTAAAACCTGTTGAGGTCTTGAGGACTTAGGTTGAAGTCAATAAATTAATTTGTTGTACCTTATAATTTATAATGAGGGCATGAAATGTTGTAGGGCTTCCAAATTATATAATGCTTCTTTAGTGATAACTTTCACCACAGTCCATGGTCTAGGAATGGATGTACCTTTTACAGAAAGTGATTATTATTTGTCAATATAATTGCCGAGTCCAAATCTTCTGTCCCACTTTTCCTGCTCCACTCTATACTCCACCAATAAATATTTACCACATGTTCACCTAATTAATTAAATATTATCATTATTGACTTATTAATCCTACAGTTATTAATTAATAGTATCACGTGGCAAGTATTTATTGGTGGAGTATAGAGTGGAGCAGGAAAAATGGGACAGAAGATTTGAACTCATAATTGCCCAATTATGGCGAGGCTACCAAAAAGTAAAAGAAAAAACAATTTACTTCTTCAAACATAGAAAGTATATTTAATTTTTTTTAAAATTTAATTAGGTAGATTTTATTTTATTTTTTTAAAAGTACTTTTTTAGAATATCTTTGTCCTAATGCTATTTCTTATTTTCTTGATTATTAGAAAAGAATCTAATGATATTGTATAATTTTTTATAAACCATAGATTCCTTCTTCTTCTAACCTTTTTGCCTTTTCTTTCTTAGTATTTCTAAATACATAAATAATTATAGTATTATAATTTTATGAAAGAGCATCACCATAATCAAAGTAATCCTCTTTCTTTCTTTCTTTCTTTCTTTTTTTTCCCCTTCCTACATCAATCTTTTTTTTTAACCCAAATGCTTGAATGGCCTATTTTAGTCCGTTGAACGATACTTTTGTCTCCCTCAACCCATTTTAATGTTGATAAAGGCCTTGAGCTATGATGTGGAGTGCTATGACTATGAGTTCCAAGTCTGATTTGAAATGACAAAAATCTAGGCTCTCCAGTCCATTACATTAAGGAATGATTTTCGCGCATTAAGCTCATTTCATGTAGGGGGAAGATTTGGGCTTTTACGCCCATTCATTGAAGTTATGAACTTCAGGCTTTTAAGCCGTCTTCTTTATTGAAAATACTTGGGCTCATTTTTCAAGAATTATGAAGACCTTTGGGCTAGGGTCGGGCATCTTTGATTAGAGAGTTCAAACAATTGTTTTTGTACAAAATTGACTATTGCTCTTTTCTCCCATAAGCAGCGTTTTATCCCCTTTCTCAAACTAATTAGAAAAATATCATTATTTTGAAACTCAATTTAAGATAAATCAAGTTAGGCTCTGTGTGGTCAGTTTTTGCGGCCCAAGCCCAAGGAGGTATGGGTTCGGAGCCCACTGAGCCCAAAACAATAAATTTTGTAGAGAGTGGGCGAAAGAGCTAGGCAAATAATGAAAATAACAGTATTAAACAGCAACACCAATGAGAGAAGTTGAATTAATGTAAATTTATTGTTTTGGGCTCAGTGGGCTCCGAACCCATACCTCCTTGGGCTTGGGCCGCAAAAACTGACCACACAATTGGCGCCAGGGATCGGAAAACAGGAGAGAGAAAGGATATATTAGATGGTCGTAGCTCCAGAAATTGTAACCCTTGATTATCAATGAAAAACGTCTCTTCGGACAGATTACTCATATTAGTCCGAGAGCACATTAATTCAACTTCTCTCATTGGTGTTGCTGTTTAATACTGTTATTTTCATTATTTGCCTAGCTCTTTCGCCCACTCTCTACAAAATTTATTGTTTTGGGCTCAGTGGGCTCCGAACCCATACCTCCTTGGGCTTGGGCCGCAAAAACTGACCACACAGGCTCTATAGCGGCGTTTTTAAGGAGTCTATAATGACGTTTCAATGACCTATAGTGGCATTTTGTAACTCGACCTCCATGAAATTAAGTTATAGGTAAAAAAGTTAAAAAAAAATTGCCCATAACTCGATTTCATGGAGGTCGAGTTACAAAACGCCACTATAAATTCTTAAAACGTCACTATAAGCTCCTTAAAAACGGCGTTATAGGGCTTCAGAATTTTTTTTTTTTTTTTAAACTCGATTTATCACAAATCGAGTTACAAAAGAGGGTCATTTCCCTAATTAGTTTGAAAAATGGGGCAAAACACTACTTAGCTTGAGAGAAAAGGGCATTTGCCCATTTTGTCCATAGTTTTTAGAAATTAATCGAAAGTGTTTGAGTCACATTTTTTAATTTAGAGGGTTTAAATGTTGTATCTTGAGAACACTTCAAGATATGTTTTTAGTTTTCAAGTATTAGTTTTGAGTGGCACTGTTGTCATTATTTTGAAAATCATGGGACTCATATAACATTGAAAACATATAAAACACGTTTGTTCTTAAAAACACATCCTCATACCAAACACTCAATTGTGTTTTTTCACTTTTGAAAATATGTTATTAGAAACATGGTACTAAACATTTTTTTATTTTTTTATTATAAGTATTTTAAACATGTGTTTTCACAACACTTTTTAAACCACATATTACACACAAGTCATAATTTACAAGAAAAAATCGCAATTTCCTTATAAATTGTGACTTATGTGTACAATGTGTAGACTAGAGTGTGGGTAATACACACCACTTTCCATCCGAAACTATAGTGGATTATTGAAGATCAATTCATTTTCCCAAATTTCCTATTTGAAATAAATTCTAATATTTTAGCCAGTAAATATAGTTTTACGTACGTTGCCATTTTCTTTTTTGAGGGAAATTATTCAATACAACAATATTGTATAGTACTTTCTAGTCTCACATAAATAATAGGCCCTTTTATAAATTTAATTAAGGGAACTTATAATTCATGTAAGAGGAAAGAGTTTCGCATCAAATTTATATCAGGTTCACCATTCATATGAGATGACAAAATATCACATTGTTATACTCTAATATTATTAGCAAGTACTTTTTTTTACTTTAATCAATCATGTATCTTATTAAATTCATTTTTTCAGGAATATTTTCACAATAATTAGCATTATAGAGTTGTGATAGTTTATTCATCGTGTATATGGGACACACAATACCACATCAACTAAAATTATATTTTGAAAACACAAGTTTCTCATCTTTACAGTAGAATTTTTAAAAATATGATTTGGCGAAGTGTGTGTGGCAGTATAACAAAAATTAGTGACATAAACTTATAATTAAGAATTCAAGAAGGAAATAAATTTCAAAGTTAAATGGAATTTGTATCAATCATGCCCACGGCCTATCTTTCACAGTACCACAAAATTTAAACAAGTCAAAAATCAAAATTATACGACCCTTAACCAGACCCAGCCTCTATTGATCACGCAGACTCAGTCACCATGTTTATGCCCAAATGCCACTTGTCATCCACTACCTCCATCAACACAAACCCTCTTACCCACAAAACACTTCGGAACCAAAAGTACTCCTAAGAATTCGCCAAGGGTTCTGGCAAACCCAAAACTCTGTTCCAAATATTGCCACCTTTCACTTCACAGAAACCCACGTGTCCAAAAGTTGCATGCCCCATTCACGTATAATAATCCCAATAAACCCTCATATTCCCTTCTCTCCTCTAGCCCATTTCACTCTTTAACACTTTTTCAATCTAGACTAAACTTCAAATTTGAACCCAGAAATCAAAACAAACATAAAAGTAGAAAGATGAGCCAAGAACAGTCACAGAGGTCTGAGCAAGAACCCATCAAATATGGCGATGTATTCCCAATCCAAGGAGAACTTGCGGAGAAGACAGTGGCACCAGGAGATGCAGCGCTGATGCAAACAGCGGAGAACACCATACTTGGGCATATCCAGAAGGGTGGTGCAGCCGCAACCATGCAATCAGCTGCCATGCGGAATGAGAGAGCTGGCCTTGTGGATCATAATGATATGAGTTATGATGCAGGTCTTGGTGGTGTGAGTATCACCGAGACTGATCTTCCTGGGAAGCGTGTAATCACCGAGTCAATCGGCGGACAGGTGATTTGAACACAGTTTAATTTTATGCACATATATATCTTCCATGTATAGTGTGTTATATTATGTGCGTCTATTTGATACACAAAATTTCACAGGAGTCTTATGTGTCCTGCTGGCCCCCTAAAAACTGAAATCAAACTCAAATTACTGGTCCAGTCATATTGGACAACTCAGACTGAAAAAAAAATTAGGCAGGCACAATAAATTCTACAAGTTTTTTTTTTTAAGCATGTAATTGTGAAATTTGTCTTGTCATAGACTTAATTGTTTGTAAATTCAACTTATTAAGTCCATTACTAGATAATATCATTTTAAATCTAATATTTCGTACAAGAAATACTTATCAAATTAAGAGTTCAAATATTTTTGAACTTTTCCTTTCCTATTGTAATTATCAAATTTTAAAAAAAAAAAATATATATATATATATATATATTTCATAAATAAAATACTTTTTTTTTAGATGTTGCACTTTGTGGGTTTAGTTTCGTGAGTATGATAGAAAAATGAACTCATTTTATTTTCATCTTTACCTTTCTCCAAGTATAGTTAATGAGATGTGGCGGTGATTGATTTCTAAACAGTGCAACACACAATAAAAGGATATACCTTAATAATTTAGTGTGAAAAGCGAGAGGGGGAAGGATCGTCCAAGTGCACTAGGCTTCCCATTTCTTATTTTGTGCATAACAATGTAATCCTGTTGTCTATGTTGGTTCTTGTGCATAACTTTTTCCGGGTACCTAATCGATTGAAATGTGTAATATTTTGATGAGTCTAGGTTGTTGATCAATTCAGCCAACGAGCTCCATTGGCACCACCAGCCATATTTGAACAATCAAGTGGTGGTGGTGGGCGTGGTGGTGCAATCACAATTGGTGAAGCACTCGAAGCCACTGCCATGACAGCCAGGCAGAAGCCGGTGGACCGGAGTGATGCCGCTGCTATCCAGGCAGCCGAAGTTAGAGCAACAGGGCGAATCAACATAGTCCCAGGTGGGGTTGCCGCCGCAGCCCAATCAGCTGCAAGTTTAAATTCCAGAGCAACAAGCACTGATGAAAAGACAAAACTTGCCGATATTCTAGCCATAATATATTTTAACGAGAAAAATGATATTTCACAGATAGATTTAATATTTCACACACATATCTATAATTAATATAGAAATATCAACATTTTAATACAAATAAATTGATGTGATAAAAAAGAGAATTAAAATTGTGATTGTGTGAGAATGAAAACCCAATATATTTGTCACGAATATTGTTACTACCAAATATATGAAAAAAATTGGGTATTATTTTAATTGGTGTTAATTAATGAAAAAATTGAGGGAGAGAAAAATTAATATCCATTGGGGAATAAAAACTGTTGGCAGGTATCTGTGTCTGGGTCTATATAAAAAGATCCAAATTACAATGTTCTCTATAAGCTCCTTTTATTACACGCGTACAAATCATTATTTTATTTTGGTCTCTATATACTACATACTATTTTACAAAACACAATTTTTTTTTTTTTTTTTTTTTTTTTTGTCTTTTTAAGTTACAAACACCATCTACTTTTGATGAGTTAAAATTTTGATCTCAATTGTTTAAGAGATAATATTATGCTCACATTTGGAGTGTCTGTAAAAGAATGATCCAGTTTCATTAAATTATAAGTCAATGTTACCAAGTCATACACATTTGATCCACCAGTAACCTTTTAAAAAAATTTAATTTATTTCTTAAACTCGATGAAAAACTTCACATCAATGTTACCATATCTTTGTAGATTTTCCTTGTAAAACAAATAATCCAAAGTCTGATATGTCTTTCACAAAATAAGAAGATTAAATGAAATGTGCTTTTTTTAAATTTATTTGCCGATATTAAAGAGAGTTTCATACCAAGGCTGAGTGCTAAATAACACCATTTTTATGCATGCAGGATGCAACTTCGAAGTTGCCACCTGACAGACCGGTAACACGCCGAGATGCTGAGGGGGTGACCGGTGCAGAGATGCGGAATGATCCATACTTGACCACTCATCCTACAGGCGTGGCAGCGTCCGTGGCAGCAGCCGCTAGGATCAACCAGACTAAATTAGCATCTGCCGGGAGAGAGGCTGATCAAGGGGTTTAAACCAAACAAAGTTTTTTTATTTTTTGGATTACTGCATGCCTCACTTGATTTATGTTACTATTGTGGCCGTAGTAGGTCTTTTTTCCTTTCTCTCTCTCGTCTCCTTGTCTCATAATCAATGAGTATGAATAAGTTGAGTTTTAATCAACTAGTTAAAAATCTCATCTTTAGGTTAGTTTTGATGTAAGCCCAAATTCACAATTCTGGTATATTGGGATTTTGCTAATTATTTCCACGTCCTTCTAGTTAAACACCTTTGGATGAGCAGAATGTTCTACCATTTTGTATTGGGGTCTATTAATTCCACTACTAGGAGAGAGGACTCTGACCTGGTCTGAGACTTAAGGTAGATAGTCACCCAAATATACCAACACTTTCTCCACCACACATGCATGACTCCCTAGCTTTCAGTTGAATCTCAAGATAATGGGAATTTGCACAGTACTTGGCTTTGAAAATCTTGACTGGAAGGGATTGGGGTCGTTCTCATATATACCTATCAACCTTGCTTTGCAAGCATAGAAAGATTGAGCATCGATCCCACTTCTTCCCTCCTCTTAGATTATATTTTAAATTCATTAATGATATGTTTGGATGAATACTTCAGCCTCCTCTCCCCTCTCCTCCCCCTCCAGGTGGTTAGCCCTCCAGGTGGTTAGGGTCGACAACCTCCACCTCCTCTAGGGTTGTGTACCAGGGTGGCTATTGAGCTCCTACTCAAAGAACTCTTTTTAGAAATATAATTAATGTTGTAGATAAGTTATTTGAGAAGGTTCTTCAGTTATTTACTAAGAAAGAACGATATTTAGCACAACCCAATCTTATTATTGGGGGGAAGTAGTTAAAGATGTTATAATGTAAAGTTTTTTGTCGTCAAATAAAAAAATTTGGGATTTAAATTCCGCCTATACCAAAATCTAATATTAGATCATCATAGAGTGAACGGCATAAGTTGAAATTTTATCATATCTATTAAAAAGATTGCATTATTAACTAGGTTGAAATTCTATCACATCTATTAAAAGATTGCATTATTAATCAATTTTTTACTATAGATGCTTGACTATGGATGCTTATAAGGCAAGCAGAGCCCTGGATTTGGTTCCTTTTCATCGATTGAGATGCTGCCCCTAAATTGTAAGCTTATGAGATATGGTCAATGGCAGTTGATGGGCTGCAATAAATGTTGACACGAAGGAGTTATTGGCAATCGCAGCATCACCGATCGGCTTACTCTTCTTTTAAGAGAACTGTATCAACCGATTGGTCAAGGAAAAGTGCCCTTGGAGAGGCAGCTATGACCGTAAATGACCCTCCTAGATTTGATGACCAAGGAAGGCTAATAGTCGACACCCATTAAAGGGATTCTGAGGTCTTCCATGGAATTTGGGCCGAAACTTATTTCAGGTGATAGATCTCATCTCTAATGAGCCTTAGAAGATGGACTTTGCCACGGGCCCAAAGGCTCCTAGGATGGTCCCAACTCCAGTCCTTTTTGGGCCTTCTAGACTCAACCACCTCCTTATACATGGCAAACTAAGGCAAAGCGTTGCTTGGTCTGTGATATAATCTCTGATGAATGCTAATAAAAATAAGTTGATGGTGTTTCTCTTCGGAGACCAGTATCGAACACATTCCACAACATTGGTAAACTGGATGACATTTCATAGATGATAGATCCAATGCCGTTCTTAGGGATTACATGTTGCTCATTGAGTTTTAGATAAGAGAAGGTTGGGCTGGCTGTCTTTGATTGATGGCTCTCGCCATCAGTTATTCGTTTACTCTTGTTCGCTTTATTTGCACATTTTCCTTGCATGCCTTGACATACCCTCAATTGCATATCATATTCAGTTGAGTCTTGAGACTTTAGTTTTTTTTTTTTTTTTTTTTTTTAAAAAAAACAGTATATACAGAAGTACGCACATTAAGCGTGCAAAGAACGTTTTTTTATGATTAAGATTTTTTGAAATATTAGGATAACGTCCTTGTTCTTTTCAATAGCTATCCTCATTTTCAACACTATTTACTAAAGGTTTGAATAGAGTACCCATCACACATTTAACTTGTGTTACATGTCAGTGGGCCAATATCAAAAGAATCAAGCTTTACCCCTTCTCTTCTTCTGTTATTCTAAACATCAATGCTCGGCCATCCAAGAGAGACAAAAGAGAAAAATACACGATATCAAAACTGAACCCAAAAGATAAACAGTACTGAACAAAGTGCAGCAAAACTAGACAAGGCAAAACGGGCGGGTCAAGTCGGTTCGGGTCGGGTCAATCGGGTTGCGGGTCAAAACGGGTCACGGGTCAAACGGGTCACGGGTCAAACGGGTTGCGGGTCAAACGGGTCACGGGTCAAACGGGTTGCGGGTCAAACGGGTCACGGGACGGGTTGAGTTGACCCATATTTTTCAAACAAGTTTTTTTTTTTTGGAAATAGATGCAATTTGTCAATTGTTTCTAAGTTCCTTAATTGTGATTAGATTTTCATTGGTGATACTATTACCACTTACCAATTACCACTAAACACTTGATACCTAAATTTGGTGCAACTCTTATTCCAGCTTTCTAAAAGCTAATCTTGGTATAATTTTTGATATGTTTAAAGTAGGAAGAGAAAATGAAGGTGGCAAGTAAAGAATGACAAACTATAATGGAGTACATAACATATTAAGTGAAGAAGAATAAGTAAATATATCATTGGTGATACTATTACCACTTACCAATTACCACTAAACACTTGATACCTAAATTTGGTGCAACTCTTATTCCAGCTTTCTAAAAGCTAATCTTGGTATAATTTTTGATATGTTTAAAGTAGGAAGAGAAAATGAAGGTGGCAAGTAAAGAATGACAAACTATAATGGAGTACATAACATATTAAGTGAAGAAGAATAAGTAAATATCTTATAAGAATTACACCTCAATCTCAATCTACTCAACGTTGGTAGACGTGGAAAAACGGGCGGGTCGGGTCGGGTTCAGTCGGGTCAATCGGGTCGCGGGTCAAAACGGGTCATTTTTAAACGGGTCAAACGGGTCGGGTCAAACGGGTCTGACCCGTTTTGCCATGTCTAAGCAAAACATAATCAACTCAACTAAAGCAGGATATTCATGATTATAATTTATAAACTCCAGGGTAGCTTTAAGCTTTTATAAAATTCAATATTGTAGCAAGTAATTGTGAAGCACAGAAACAAAGTGAAACCTCAGCTCATGCTCAATTAATTTTTAATTTGCACTGTCAACTTACTCAAAATTGAGCTAGTTGCAAGCTTTCCAAAAATATTATTCTTTGAATCGATAGGACTGTATACATCTCTTGCATGCAAACAGAGGACCAATGCTAACCTCATGCTCACAATTCAAAAAAAATCACCACATCATATACAACAAAATTGATAATTTCCCTATAATGTACAAACTACTATACAACTCTGAATATTGGAGGATGAGAAAAATTCCTGACCTAAATCTTCTATAAACAAAAAACGTTGTGAGGTGACTGAGGTTTAAATCATTTAAAAGTGTATTCTTCCACAACTCAGCTGGCTAAGCCAACCTTTTCAAGTGCCAATTCTCGTGTGATGAGCCTGAGAAGTACTTGCACTAGCTCTCGTACTCGTGCTTCCCTGTTCATCAAAAGGATCAAAAGGATAAGCTACTCCGTGGAAACATTAATTCATGTTTAATTTATTATCATAGTTCCAGGCAGATCATGATAATTTTTAACTTTTGTATATATTGTGGCCGAGGTATATCGTGGCACCTTACTGGCATCATCCTTTTTCATACCTTATAAGTTCTCCTTTTTTGACATTATTTCAAACATGGCAGATATCTCCAGTTTTTTAGTGACTAAATTTTTTGCTGAAAGATATTCTCTCTTACCTTGATACAACAAGCTCACAGAAGGAGGGAAATAGAACAAGCAGATGAGGACGCTTGTCTTGACTTTCCTCCTCTGCTAGGCCACTTTTCAAGTGTGGATGCAAAGGAAGAATGGATGCTGTGTCTGAATGAATAATCAGACGTGCCAGTTCTTGAAGGACAAATATTATTTCTTCGAGCCTAGCTGCTGGCAATGGGCGTTCACCTGCAGGAACAGTAGGATGGTTCAGAAGAGAATAATCTGGAGGTGAAATGAACATTAGAGGAACCCAACATATTGTAAGAAGACACGCACCTAAGTCATTCTCATCAGTGAGAAATCTGTTCAAGATGTACTCACATCTGGTCACGAGCATCATGATTGAGATTTTGCTGACTTCAGATCTTGTCAAATTCCAATGATTGGTTTCTTTGCTGTAACTGAGGTACAGATAGTAGCATGTGAAATTTGGAATAAAAATGCATTGGAAAACAGAGCTTTGTAGATTTCTAAAGATGTTTCAATTGAAAGTAACAACAGAAGGCTTTAAAAGTACAGGGTTTTGAGGTTGCCTAATGGAAGAGTCTTACATTAATAGCTGCAGAAAGACAAGTTTATTCTAGTTGATGGAACTGACCAATCACTGGCATTTATTTCGTTTAAAAGATTAATATCATACTAAATAACTTCATGAGTCACCTGTAGTGACAAAAAGAATGGCAATGGCATTCAGGTTCCAGTAAAGCGGCTAATCAAGAATATCAAAGACTGGAAGTCCGGAATTACCCCAAAGACCAGAATTTGAACAAGTTCTCTTCATATGGTCAACCATTACATTAGATATCAAAGCAATATGACACTCAATGTTCACATAATTAATTATTGAAAACTAATATGTCATGTAAAGGATCAACCTCTGCGATAAATTACCTGCTCAAGGTAAATAACTTCTGTAAGCAAGTTAAGGAAAATCTGCTACAGTGGGAAGGCATAAGTTCCACAGTCTCAACAGGCAACGAGCATGTGCGTGACGCACAACGGTCCAAGGTGGATACTAATCGTTGCAAAATCTGTCAATAACAGCAACAGTATTAGGAGGGGAAGATGAGCCAATTTAGGAAATTCCCAACATCAAAGACCATAAAAAATTCAGAAAAATTCCATGTCTGATCTGGAATGCTAAAATTAGATGGTCCATAATCATCTTGTCACCTTCATTTCGCAAAATGTACCCCAATCCCAACCCCACTATTTAACAACAGGGCTAAGGCCCAGGGATTTACAATCACTCCAATCTAACCACGACATTCTACATATATTCACAGACTGTTTTGGTTGCATAAGTGGGTCCAGTATATATATATTTGATGATTGGGTCCAGTTAGCTCAATTAATAGTATCTTGGCCTAATGATAAAGAGCAATTATCATGGAGCAAATGCCATAGGTTCAAATCCTATCATATCTATCAGAACATTTTGGTTAAATAATTTCTATCTACCATAAAAAAAAAAATAAATAAATAAATAAAACGATAGGAGAGGAAATTACATCTAAAGATGCATCAATTGGTGACTTAAGAACATTGTCACCAAGAATGTTTAAGATGGTCATCTCAAGCAACTCATCGTCCTTTTGTGCTACAAGTGAGAGAGAATTGGAAGGAAGAGCTCTCCCACAATATCCAACGAAGAATATTTCATAAACATCTGCAACTTCTTTCCAGATACATGTTCTTGCAGGTTTACTGATACTTGAAATTGGTCCACCATTTAAGGTTAATCTGCTGACATCATCAACCAGAATGCGGTTGAAGCCTGCAACAGCTAATCTCCATAGTGCTCCATCTGGATTGTCCCTCCTGGTCATCATACACCTAAAGCAAACAATTGATCTGGTTAAGCACTTGCACAGGTAGTCTGAATCCTAAAACAAACATGGAATACATAAGACAGTTATTAAAAAGGATGATAATAAGGGGGCATGGCACTCAACCTAATGTATATTATCAATAATTTAGTTATACACGTTATTCATTGTATATATTGCATCAAATACGCTACAACAGTCACTATAAAGGAAATGTGCTGTCATTGTTCACACATGGCCCATCAATTACTCATCCATGTCATGAAACAGTAAACACCATGCAGAAAAATACTTGACAGTGTCGTTAAAAGAAGCCAGAATAGACTATCTTCAATTAATATACAATGCTGCAAGTAGAATCAGATTCTAATAGATTAACCCCCTATAGTATATCCATTAACCTTTTATGTAAAAACCACCACTTCTCTACAATAGTGTGATTGGAGTACAAAATCAGCATAACAGATTACAGTAGTTAGTAGTACCTTCCAAGACTTTGAATTAACTCGGGAAATATGATATGCTTTTCAATTTCTGGAGCCTGTAGGAAAAGATCTACCATTACAGGAACAAGCTTTTCAGCAAACAGATAACTCGGGATGCCTTCTGTTAAAGCTGTTGTTGATCCAGAACTCAGAGATGTAGCTTCTACTTTGGATAGGGATATGGACGTAGTACCATTAGGTATATCATCTTTTATCTTCACATGGGCATCTGTGAAAAATGAAGGCATGAATTTTAAACCTTTTGTTACTAAAATCAAACTAAAGGTTCCAACAAGTTTTTTTTCATACCTGGAATATGATCACTAGTGTGCTCTGACTCATCTTCCTCATTTTCTAAGGGAGACTCAGATCTTGGAAGATACAGCAAAAGCTCCCGAAGAAGAATAAGCCACATTGAAGAAATGTCCTCAGTTGGACATAACAAAGGTAAGATTTCCAACACAGTGCGTAGTACAGGTGGAACATTTCCCTAGAGAAGCAACATAGAATTCAGGGGAAAGAATTTCATATGTAGAAATTCACAAAAAATAGTATTATATTCTCTGAGGGTTATTGTAACTAGTAACACCACTTGGATAAAAATGGTTACATGTACATAATAATTCTCTTTCCTAAGCCCACAAAGCAAGGTAGAGGAAGAGCTTTATGAGAGGGCCACAAGGACTCTTACTTTTGGGAGGCAAATTCATGCTCTATACTAGACTGGTATGCCAAATTGGTAAGCCAACTTATAATTCACCTCTATGCTTAATTTTAAATGTTGTTTATCCCAGTTTCATTCCTCTATTTTATTTTTTGTTTTTTTCTTCTGACTTCCCTTCACTTTTTGTAGAGAACATAAGACAAAGGTGAAGGGAGCTGTTACAAAACTATAGTACTACACTTCTACCATATAAAACACAGACCAAGACCAAATTTTAGAGTATAATTCAAACAGCTAAACCAACAAAACTTGCCAAGAATACATGAAAGTACAGAAAATGGTAATACAAGAAGGCCGAAACAGATTCCTACAGTGAATTTCTTTACGCAGTGGACCCATGGGATCCTAAAGAAACCCAGGTAATGTGAAAGAAAATAATTATTTAAGGAAGGGACATGGAAATTGGTATTGGCCGTGTATCACATTCCATTCATGTAAAGCACTGAAATTACTCGTTGACATCAAAAACTCAACTTATGTAAAACCAGTAACTCTCAAACAATCTCATGTGCTTTCTCGAAGGTGGCAGAGAAATTATGAAGATCCTTCAACTTTGCAGAAGAAAATGAACAAGAAATAATTGCTACAGTGCAATTAAAAAACCAAACCAAAAAACAAAAACCTACAGTAACAAGGAAATGGGTTCAGTGCAAAAGTTTTACTTACAAATTCAGATTCAAAGTGATCAGCAGTTATTATGGCTTGCTTAACCGCCAAATCTATGATTGCTAGCAATTGTGTGTACATGCTATCATCAAACATCCTTTGTGCTTGAACATATAGTTCTCCTGTTTGTACAAATCAAGAAAAACATAAGCACTCTGAAAAGATGGTTCAACCACAACTACTGTAGTAGCTAACATTAACAGTCTCCTTAATTACATCATAGACAGACTCTGCTTAGTTGTTAGGATATATATCTAATACCCCATTTCCTTGCATTCAAGCTTGGTGTAAGCAGAGACACAAACATGGATGCAGGGCACTACACAATTGACACAGCAAAACAACATTTTATAAAGACTAGGACATGACAGGAAAGAGACACGGTAATTAATTAATTAAATATATTTTTAGGTATATTTATATATCTTTAAGCATACTTTAGGTTTTAGAAATAATAACAACAATAAAAATGTTTGAATGTTTTGTTTTTGTATTTAAATTTAATAAAAACCCCAGTGACACATGGTAGTTTTAGCTGAAAAACAAGGTTTTTTGGTCAGTAGACACAGCCAGTGCTCCATTGAACTTTGAAAAGCCTTTGTGGTTTTTAAAAATTAAAAGAAAAGGAAAAATACAATTTGGGCCAACAAATGGTAGCCAGTCCTTTTGAGAGCAGGTGCATGACCACTATAATTCCATACTTACACCAAAGCATTTTGGTCCCTATAACTTCATACTTTATAGCAGGGAATTTCAGTCCAATGGGGAATCATTCACAAGTCCAATGCCCCTCCTCAATGATCTCTCCGATCTTTCTCAATCAACTCCTCTCCAACTTTCTTGGAGAAATTCATCTTCCTCACATCATTCCCTTAGGTAAATGCAAAAAAGTTTTGGAGCTTGAGCTCATCAACCATATAAAATGAAGGGATCTTTCTATGTAGAAAACATGAACACCCCATCATCCTAGGCACTCTGTCGCATGCGATCAGAGATCTGATGGCTGGTCAAGAGAGAAAGTGTGGTGTCATGACCATGTCCAGAATAGAAAATTGCTTTTTTCTCCCAATATGCCACAGAAATGCATGCAGACGTGTCCCCAACGTATTATTGTCCGATACAGTTGCTGTGTCTGTGCTTCTTACATATTATGTGAGAGCATTCACAGAATCTAACAAAAAATCCAAGTTGAATAAATGCATTACCAAGTCCATGTAAAATCTCCTGCTTGACCTTGCTAGCTGCATTTTCACTGTAGTTTGGTGACTTCTGAAGAACAAACTCGTAAGCATCAAGTACTGAGTTAAGGTATGGTTTCGGCAAGTTCCCCTGATTCACACAGTTTTTTCAGTGCTAAAAAATGAGCATATCTTATTGATGCTACTCTTTTGTATATATATATTAATTACAATTCAAAGAATGCATCACTGATGATGTAGAAGTTTTAGGAACACGTTTTTTTTTTTTAATGTGACAAACATATTTTACTTCTTACAAATAAAACAGAAGCTCTAGATCTGTCAGCCTGATGATTACCTTAAGAGAATGAGAAAGAACAGTTGTCTGTAAGCAATTAATTGCTGCAAGAGCAACCTCCTTACTTCCATGTAAAATGCTATTCTTTACAAAAAGAAGCAAAGTTTCCCATCCTGCAGAAACGAAACATGATCTGATGTTTGTGGTACTCATAAAAAGAAATAAAAAATGAAAAGAAAAAGAAAGTACAATAAAATGCATGATGCAGAAAGATTTGAAAGTGAACCTACCTGACCAGAAATTGTTTAAGATTCTGAGAAAAGGAAAGAAAGAACGTAATATACGCGCTACTCCACCCAGGACCAGTACAAGTGTCTCATCCCACTGTTTCTGAGCTGTGTTTCGACTGTGAATTCATCAAATATAAGAATATGTTTGCATAATTGAGGGAGATAAGAAAGTTTCCGAATCAAGGTTAAGGTTCTAAACTTCATTTACCTATGATGTATGAGCATGTGAACTGCTTTTCCTCCACGAGTTCCCAGTTCTTTCCCATGCCATTCATCTTTTGATGAAGTAGCAGCCTAATATATTGGGGAGGGGGGTAGGGGGGTAATCAAAATAGATTAGCACAGACAGTAAAAAAGCTCTGAACTTAATATTAAAATACCAATTCAGCTTACCATGTGAGAAGCACGATCTAATGTAGGGAAAACATAATTCCAAAGACAATCCTCCCACATACTTTTTGATAGTTTTTGCCCATGACTTCCGAGAGTCTGAAAAAGTGTCCTGACAGCTGAATTCCTGACCTGCAAAGTAGAATACATTTAGCCATGAATTAAAAAACTATTTTATGAAACAGCCACAATAGTGTAGTTGCTACACAAACACCTTCATTGGAGGCAGGAAATGTACCCAACATGCAAAAATAAATGGAAAAACTGCAACAGATAATACATAATTATGCAATCAGAAGTGTAAGAGAAAGTTGTTTAAAATCTGGAAAAGCTCAACTTTCAACCTCTCTGTTCTGACTACTCTTCAGCTTTTATCTGTTGCACAAAGTGCTTTTTTATATGATGACAAACACACACAGAATTTGCCAAAAGCTATTCACAGAAGAGAAGATCTTTTGGCTTACTACATTGCAACACCAAACTAGGCCTAAATATTCAGATGATAAAATATCTGACAAAGGAAACTTAATAGCACCCTCAAGCAAACTGAACTGATTTTTAAGCCATTTGATGCAGGGCATTTCAAGCAACTATATGCCTATATCCTAATCCACTTGTAACTAGTTAGTTAGTTAGTTAGTTAGAAGATTTCTTAAGCATTAGCCTATAGGATTTAGACACTTGTCAACCATCTAGAGACTGCCAATGCCCAAAATTAGTATAAGTAGGAGAATGTAAGCTCTTTGTAAATCATTTTTGGTAATTGAATGAATTGTTAGCCTTTATGTGCTATTTGGAACTAAGTGTTCTTGCAGAAGTACTTATCCACCTATCAATTTGTTCTAAGTAACTCAACCCTTTCATTGTTTCTAAACCATACACAAACAGCCCATCACATCCCCTGCATCAAATTGGTATCAGAGCTTGAGATCCTTGAGATTCAAGTTCATTCGCAATTTAATTCTTCATTTTTTGTCCAAGAACCTATCAAGATTCAGTCTTGATTGCTTTTCCTAGCCTAAAATACCTCTCTTACCAAAACCAAAGACTTCATATGTGCTAGCAATTAGTTTGTAGTAGCAAGAAGCCATGGTGTTTGAGAAGACAAGGAAGGATAAGGGCAAGAAGCAAGCTGTCCTTGTAGTAGAGGAAGACGACATTGCAGCCAATGGACCAAGGTGTAGAAGGGTTCAAAATGGCTTAGAAGCTGAAGTGGAATTGTTGAGGAGGCAATTACAAGCCTTGACTGAACAATTGAGAAGAGATAGGAAACAACAACAACACAATCAGCACAATGTTGCAGGAAGTGCAACTTCAAATGGGGGGGATTATGAGCAGTTCTTTGTTCATACCCTAAGCAAAAACTAGAGTGGCATAACCGCAATCCTGTGATGGCTCAACCAAAGATGCCAAACCAGAATTGGGAATCAAAGTTTGAGATTGGATTCCTTGAATTTGATGGCAGCTTGGATCATGAGGAGTTTGTGGATTGGCTTAGCCAAGTTGAAGAGATCTTTGCTTGTTATGATATTCCAGAATCCAAGAAAATTAAATTGACAGCAACTAATTAGAGAGGCAAGGCAAGATCTTGGTGGGAGCAGTTGAAGATTCAAAGATTAAGGAAAGGAAAAACCAAGATTCATACTTGGGAGAAGATGAAACAGAAGCTTAGAGAGCAATTTTTGGCTTACAACTACAGCCACACCCTTTACAGCAAAGTGCAAATCCAAGATGTCCATTTCCTCCAAAACGGCTGGACTGTCTTAGAAGCTTTCAATAGGGCAGTGCTGATTGAGAATCATCAAGTCAAGGGGGCACAATCAACTCCTTTCAGTTCTAAAATCAGTGCTCGAAGTGGTGACATAACATCCAACTTCACCAAGAAGGTTGAAAATGGATCAAATGTTGCTAAATCAAATAAGGCTTCCAAGGTACCAGCCAAGAACCAACCTATTTTGTCAAAGGGTGAAACCTTGGTTGTTGAAGACATAGAAGATCAAGACTTTCTGGTTAAAGAGTTAGAAGACATTGGACATCTTGTTTCTAAAAGCTACATTGAAGAATAGATTGGTAGGGAGGACAAGAATTGACTGAATGCATAATAAGTATGGTAGAATCTATGCACGGTCAATATGTGGAAGAACGAGCAAATGTTGTTGTTAAGGAAGCAAATGACTCTCCATTAGCAACAAGGGCCATGCAAGTTCTAAAACAAGAAGTGGAGGATGATAGACAGCATAAAGTTTATGCTCTTTGTGAGGAGGTAGCCATGAATGGGTTCCATCTTTTACATAGATGTGAAAAATCATATGAAGCTATTGTGGGAAGGTGCAACACACACAACATGTACAAGTTAGTGCATCCACACTCCTTGCAACCAAAGAAAGGGAAGGCAAGCCCCAAGCCAATGGTTAAGATGAAGAAGGTTGAGTCACTAGTGAAGAATAAAGCCTAGTAGTGTCAAAATATGCATGATTGATCATTAGCGAGGCAAAACACTTAATGTTCAATTTGGAGTAAACGTTTTACAATTGAAAAGTCAACCAAACTTGAGAACAAGTTTGCTTTCAAGAAATGGAGTCCTCTTAATGCAGATGCATCTACATTGGTGTTTCATTTGTGTGGGACTTGGCTGTGCAGAAGCAGCAGCCTTTGGTGTGCAGCAATAGCAGCAAACTCATCATACAAGGCAACTATATCATCCTATAACTTCATACAAATCTTGTGGCAACCAAGAGCACTTGATGAGAGTCCTGATGCAAGGCATTTCAAGCAACTATATGCCTATATCCTAATCCACTTGTAACTAATTAGTTAGTTAGTTAGTTAGAAGATTTTTTAAGCATTGGCCTATAGGATTTAGACACTTATCAACCATCTAGAGACTACCAATGCCAAACAACTAGTATAAGTAGGAGAATGTAAGCTCTTTGTAAATTAGTTTTGGTAATTAAATGAATTGTTAGCCTTTGTGTGCTATTTGGAACTAAGTGCTTTGCAGCGGTACTTTTCCACCTATCAATTTGTTCTAAGTAACTCAGCCCTTTCATTGTTTCTAAACCATGCACAAAAAGCCCATCACATCCCTGCATCACCATTAATACTCTTATGATGCTATAACTGATAAATCATCAAGCATGTTCTATTATGAATATAGGAGAAGCGTCAAAGAAACGATATCTAGGACACCAGTTACTGCAACATTAGTGCCATCAATTGGTGTATCATGGCCTTGCTTTTTAGATCAATCACCAATAAAAATCGAAAGACATTTTATTAGTACTATTAAATTACTGATTCTCCCAAAAACTTAAGTTATTAGGAGATGATGGATTTAATCATTTAACTACATAATTCTGACACTCCCCCTCATATGTGGTCTCAAACTACCTTTTAATAGGTGAAACCAACACGTGGGATTTTAAATGAGAGGTAGAGTGCAGGAGACAAGGATCAAACTCAAGACCTCCTGCTCTAATACCATTAAATTACCATTCTCCCAAAATCTTAAGCTATTAGCAAATATTGGATTTAATTATTTAACCACATAATTCTAACAAGTACACAAAAAAAAAAAAAAAAAAAAAAAAAACATTATTAGAGACATGATATCCTACCTCTGGCCTAAAAAAAAAAAAAAAAAAAAAAAAAATCATTATTAGAGACATGATATCCTACCTCTGGCCTCTCATCAGCTCCAAGCTTTTGAAGCAACGAGAAAACAGAGAACAGTAATTTGTCACTGTCAACCATATTTATCAAGGGAGTTTGGTCATTCACATTATCAGAAATGACAAGTGCTTGTTCTTCTTCGTTTTCACCATCTGTTTGATTTCGAATAGAATGCACATCTGAAGTTCCAGAAAAGTGACACAAGCAAAAACAAAAGTCAAATTTTATGAATATACAGAAAAGGCAAATTATGCCCTAATAAGTTTACAAAGGCAATTTAACCTGTTTCCTTTTCCTCCACAGGCCCATGGACCAGCCCCTTTGCAATGAAATCAGTCGCAGTCCACAAAAGGCCTATTGCAGTCAAGCTTATATTCAACTCTGTCTTTTGAGCACTGTAGGCTCCAGTCACATCTACACATCTGCAGTATAAAGATACATACTGGTATGACCAACAGGTTTTTAACAGTGTTACTCAAAATTCTGCATTTTGCAATGAGACCATATCTTAAATAAGCCCTTGCTCACAAATAGACCTGTTCATTTTGCTGGCCTGGCTGGGTTTAGGGCAGGACTCAGCCTAGATTCAGGCGCAATCAAGAAGGCCTGCACCTGGCCTGCCCAGGAGATAGGACCTAATGTTGAAACGTAGGCCCAGCCCTAGCCTGCTCAATGGAGCCCAGCCTAAGCCTCTTATTTATTCTTTAAGCCTAATGCCTACACAGAGGGAGAACACTTTTGCTTCTTTGCTCCCTTTATACTCACCCAAAAATAATAATAATAATGCACAACTTAATTCATTTTCAAAGATACATTTTTCATAGTTTCATTTCTAGAGAGAGAGAACTTCAAGGTTGCACCTCCAGAAGGCTTCAAAGGCATTATTTATGGATAGGGAGAGGGGAAAAGGGAGGAGGGGGACTCAATATATTCCCTCAACAATTTGTTTATACTTGCTGCCTAAGGCTTTAAACCCGACCAGCTCCATGACCCCACATATTTGCCCAATCCCGTGAAATGATATCCAGGCTTGTTGTATGGGGTGTGCCACCTGACCCATGATCAAGTTTACTTGCCAAAGAATCAGTTAAGCATGATGTCCTAGGGTTCTATATTTTGCAACAATTCATCAATTGCAGCAACAAAGGACCACAGGGAGATAAGAGTATTTACAAATATCAACAGTTAAATTAATATACTATCAAATTTCAACTCTGATGTCATAGCTTCAACATCTGCCCTTAAATATGGTTGTCCCTTGGCCTGCTTGGTTTCTTATACAACTACAAAACTAAATTTTTTGTTGCACATTTTGAAGCATGGTATTGTTTATTCCCTTCCCATACACGTGCATTGAAATTTTTTTAAAAAAAAAAAAAAAAAAAAAAAAATTGAGATTAGTGAAACCAAACTGAAAGGCTGTCTCAGCTGAGGAGAACACTTTGTGGTGTACATCATTCTCGCCAAGATGCAAAATGCATGCCAAGGCAATAAGATGTCATCACACTAAAAGAATTTAGAGGATTTCAATTTTGCATGTGATACCAAATTATATGTTTTTTTTATATATAAGTAAGAAAGATGTATGTTCATAAGGCTAGTTTATGCATGAAAAGCACAAAGCAAACCAAAATTTACAAAGAAAATAAAGAAACAAAGAGGAGAAGAAAACAAAGAAGAAAATTAATTACAAAAGAGGAGAGAACAAAGGAACAAAGGGAGAGAATCACTAGATGTGAGTCTCCCAGCCCGAGACCAGTCGAATAGAGATAAACTAAAAGAAGCAAGCAACTAATCTCCGGAGTTATCCAAGTCCTCAAAAGTCCGCCAACTCCTTCCAAAGACACCACAATTTATGCAAAAGGCTAGTTTATGCATGAAAAGCACAAAGCAAACCAAAATTTACAAAGAAAAGAAAGAAACAAAGAAGAGAAGAAAACAAAGAATTTATTGATTACAAAAGAAGAGAAAACAAATGAACAAAAGGAGAAAATCACTAGATATGAGTCTCCAAGCCCGAGACCAGTCGAATAGAGATACGCTAAAAGAAGCAAACAACTAATCTCCAGAGCTATCCCAGCCCTCAAAAGTCCATCAATTGCGCTCCTTCCAAAGACACCACAATAAGCACAACGGAACTAAATTCCAAATATTAGACAAGTGCTTCCTTAACTAATTCCACCAACCAAAAAGCAATACCAAATTATATGATTTAAACATCAATAACATCATAACTTAAAAATGGAAAGTCAGAATTTTGCACATACATACATGCATTTAAGAAAGACATTGAAATAAAGAAAAAGTTTTTTCAAACTTACATTTTAAACCATGGGGTTTGAAAATGTAACAAATTAAACCCTCGGCCCATTTTAAACCCCTCACACAATGCGGATCCCCTTTAATTGGGCCGAGGTTTAATTTATTACTTTTTAAGACTATAGGGTTTGATTTGTTACACCTTCTAAACTAGCAGGTTTAAAATGTAATTTTCCTGGAAGTTTTCAGGGAAAATGTAAATTAACTAGTAATAAGGATAACAGGTTTAGAATCTTACACATGAAGACAGTCTGCAGGTATGCTTGCAAGTCCATCATTCATAATGACTCGTAGGTTCTGCAGGAAAATACACAATTCAGAATGGGTATATAGAACAGATGGAACCATTATACAATAAAAACAATAATAACTTCAAACGATTTCATTCACACTAAAACAATAATATTAAATAAATGATCCAAGATAAACTGCATAAACGCATTCTAAAGAGCAATCACAATAGCTACAATGAGCTCCAGCTCAAAGGGTACTTCCTCCTCCTACAAGAACAGGTGGAGGACGAAGTAGTGGGTTCAAAGCCCACTATATGCATAACTTACCAATGATTTTCAAGTAAAAAAATAAAAATAAAGAAAAAAGCAATCACAACAGCAATGGTATATTGACACATCAGTGCAAGAGAAAAAACAATTTTCAATAGGACTTGGGCTGCTCATGCTTCTTTCCTTAAGCAGAAAATAAGTGCCTTTAAAAAGCAAAAATGATGTTTTTGCATGTGCATTTTCTTACATGTACATTTCTATCTGTATGTAGGCATACATATGTTTGTTAATCTGTCTATGCATAAACTTGGCCAAAAAAGAGATTATGAAATCAACATTGTGTCTTGCAATCAAAGAATTCTCGCTCAGATCATTTCTAACCTGAAATCCTAGAGTGACAAGATCCTTTTCTGATACATCTGCTACAGACCTTCACAGAAAAGAAAGTTAAATGGATCAAAATAACAGAACCAGCTACCAGAAGCATATAGTAAAGTAGAAGGCAAACCTCAACATTTCAAGAATATCAAGCCAACTGTAGTGTAACTTTTCTCCATGCCTCTGAAAGAAGTTTGTGAGAAAAAATTAAGAGAGTAGGCTGAGAATTAAGACAGAATGAGAGCAAGTTTAATTTGTCTCCAGTAGTATCCATTACCTCTAATACATGCAGAAGAATTTTCAAAGAACCAGCACGAACATCAATGTTTTGAGTAGAAAAATAAAGAACCCTCAGTGGAGATATGACAGAACATTCAAGTGATCTCAACTCTGCCAGCCAGGTTTCCATCTAAGTTGGAAAGAAAGAGAGTCAATGACAATCAATCCCCATCCCTATATTCAATAAAATTCCAAACTGCAACTGAGAAGAGGTGAAATTTCTCACCTCCTGAGATTTATCGTAGGGTCTGGATGGTGTGTTTTCCTGGAACTGGTCCGAGCCTAAAACAGCACATATTGATTGATCCAATGCATCAAGTCCCATATTTCGTAAATTCTGATTAGAATTTTCTGCAAGCTACAAAATGTTCTGTGATGTCAAGAAAGATATAAATGGGGCAACAATCATACAAAAACTAAATCAGTATTAAAGATCATCACCTCAAGAAAGTGGCCAACTACTTCATCCCACAATGGTTCGACTCCTGTAATACAGTAGAAAAATTCAGAATGAATCAAATAACAGAAACCCAAATCATACCACATGCATAAAACGAATTTATCTACATAAAGTCATTAATAATTTTATACAATTTCCAATAAGAAGCAAAGAGAAACATTTAACAGAGGTAATAGTCATCAAACTGTTACACCAAAATGATGGAGCAAAGTGTGGAACATGACAACAAAAGAGAAATGAAAACATGCAAGTGAAGTCGATCAGGGACCATCATTTTGTTCTCTCCGGCAAAGTCCATGAGCAATACCATGTTTAATATGTCAGAATAAGCAGGTTGAAAATCAGCATTGAGGTTGAACAGTAATAGCAAATAAGCCTATGGAAAATAGTCAAGGAAAGTTGGAACAAGGGCAGCGGTAGGTCTGCCATCATATCAAAGACTGAAGAGGAAAAACCAATGGCCTCACCAGTTACAGCCATTGTCAGGTTTATACTCTATTTTTTGGGGAAAAAAATGAAATGTCGGAAATTAGTCAATTACTTGTGAATTTTCTATGAAGCCTCGAGAGTGCCTTTTGTTTATATACTTTATACATACATATATACTTTTTTATATAGGTAATAAAAGTTCTATTGATAAGAAAAGTACAATGTGTTCATGATGGTAAACCCAGTGCACTTGAAACGAATACAAGCAAATCAAACGGAAGAGCTAACAGAAATAAGGAAATCAGATATGGAAATACAATGAGTAAAACCCCAAATACGAGACCACTCAAACAATGTCCTAGCTAACAAAGACTTCAACAAATCTATGGATCTCTCAATGTCTTCAAATGTTCGGGCATTGCCTTCCTTCCAGAATAACCACATAAGACTCACTGGTACCATATTCCAAACATTTGAAGAATAAGCCCCCAACCAATTCCTCCATGCAAAAAGGAGAGAGACAACTGAATTTGGCATCACCCACTGAACCCCATACATATAAATATTATACACACACACACATTTTATATATATATATATAATGTTTAATTCAAAGGCTTTTAACAAGAATTCAAGCATGACAGGTATGTAGTGTAAAGAGGGCAGAAATTACAGTGTGCAAACGAGCAACATCCTCTATTATCTTTACCTTACTGATTAGAAAACTATGTGCAAAACCATACTTGTAATAAACATATGTAAACATTGAATTCAAAATCATTGGCATCACATACTGTGAAGATTATTAACAAGTATGGAAATCATTCTTTCCACTGAAAAACTGATGCTTCCAAGTTTTTGACTTGATGACGGTCCAAAAGCAGTTGCAGTCGCAGCCAAACATTGATGTGACAGCTGGCGTAGTGCAGAAATAAGAGACTTAACAGCGGATAGGTGCATCAGTGCTGAGCTCTCAAAAAGCTTTCCATACATAAAAGGCAGAAAAGGGTGAAAAGAAAAGGTTAGAGCCTGTTTCTTGTAATTGTGTAAAACAGAAGAAAAGTAAAATGCAAAGAAAAGAAAAAATAATGAAGAGCCCTTTTGATGCCCATTTCTTATGATGAGGGGAAAATAATTTGTTTGGCATGGCAATTATAAAAATGTTTATCAAGAAATCAATTGAAGGCTGGTTGTTTTCAGGAAAAATTTAGTGTCCCTTTTTCACACAGGTCCATCAACCACTAAAAAGGGCAAGAAAACAAGAATTCTCAAAATGAAAAAAAAAAATTATTTAAAAATGGTTTAAGAGCTAATAAACCTTCAATTCCATTGCCAATGAGGTCTTAACTTGCTTTCCTCACCTGAGAATTTAAAGAAGAGAGAATATTGAAGTCACTGTATTGACCAGATGATTCTCTCATAAGCTTTGGGACGGCCGAGGAGACCTCCTACAAATATAATATTGATGTCCTTGTAAGCTTTTATGACACAGCTAAAATCTGTTAGATTAATACCACTTTGAACAAGAATAATTAACCATTAAGAGGAATTAACTCAGACCATAAGGAGCTATATGGGGCCTAATTGTAGGTTACATGAGACTGGTTCATCATGTATGTTCCAGGCATATGATTTCAAAGTTCTAGTTTCCTACATAAAGCAAATATGATTCGATTCTTAACGGCAGAATTTTATATTAAAAAGATGTTTACCAAAATTACCTGTGTGGTGGCATGTGGCGAATGAATTGCTCGGTCTAGAGCTGCTAGAGTTTCTAATACCTACATTTAATATTCAGAAAAGATTTAACATCGTATGAATTATTTCTACTTACAGGAAAATTTTACAAGTTAGAGAACATACCAAAACCCAGGATGGTCCCAACACGTTATGTAATCGATGAGCAATGTTGAAAAGAGTCCTTAAGGCCTAAATTGCAATAGCATTTAAAGTCAACTCTACAAATAATTGTTTAACCGGATATTTGCAGGGAAGCCATTCTATTGAGAAATGAACAGTAGAAAAAAAATTTCATCCTCAGTAAAGGGTACAGGAATTAAATACCTGCACATTCTTAGGAGTAAGTATCACACTGTCCCTTTGATCAACCAATGGTTCAGAGCGTTTTGACCCAGGAGACTGCAAGGCACTGCTGAAATCTCAATTATAATCCCATTTTCAACATTATGAGGTTGCTTAAATCTTGAAAGTAGAAACTAAAACTATAAATATTTGAATTAAAGGGGCTAAGCTAGAAAATTATGGTGTAATCAAAACGAGGATTGAAAGGTGAAAATTTTTTAAAGTTTAACAAAAAGGTACCCCATTCAATAGTCAATAGTCTGCCTGTCTAGTAAAGCAATCTAAAAGACATAAAACTAGATTTTGTTTCCAGCCACATCAACATGTGTAGAAACTAAACATCACACAAAAATTAGAATCCCTTAACATGACAAGATAAGAAACAATAAATAGGAAGATATTTCTTAAAAAAAAATCAACAGTCAAGGATAATGATAATATAAGATAAGGGTTCTCATAATTTAGCACCCTACATGGTTTACAAACAAAATGAAATGAAGTGAGGCAAACTTATAAGTGTCTTATGAAATAAAACAAAATGTAGGGAAGCCGATAGTGAATAAAGGCAATAACAATTAACCTAACCCAAAAAAAAAGGCTAAAATGAAAAAAAAAATTTAATAAGTAAAAAGAAAAAAAAATAATAATAATAAAGAAAGTATAATCATAATATGAAATATTGGAAGCCACCAAAATGTCAGCAAATATTACAAAGGAGTAATATAAAATGAAAGAATGGTAATATCTGCATATGGAGAAATCTGCATAGATTGGTTACAGCTTAATACCTCCTTTTTTCAGCTTCATTGGGGAAATTTATCGTGAATTTGCAAAGAGACGCTAGAAAAGAGTTTAATGGCTCTACAGCACGAAGAACCCCGCAAGCCTGTGGAGCAATCATACAAACTGTCATCATCTACCACAGGGTAATTGAAAAGGAATTCTTTTATAAAGACTAAAGCTAATGATTTTAAATCGCCAATAATAGCTCAACCAGAATCATGACTTATTAAAATGCTCTATCTTACTCTTGAAATAAAATAAAACCAATATGACAGCCATGATTATGAGCTGAATCAATAGGTTAAAATTTAACTTACCTGAGTGAATGCCTGGTATCCCTTCAATATTTCTAATACAATAGCCTCTCCTTGTGACCTTTAAAAATAACTTCAGGTTAGATACACAAAAATTCAACTT
Source organism: Quercus suber (assembly GCF_002906115.3). Lineage (NCBI taxonomy): Eukaryota > Viridiplantae > Streptophyta > Magnoliopsida > Fagales > Fagaceae > Quercus > Quercus suber. The sequence continues at coordinate 45,885 of NW_027069762.1, read as the reverse complement.
CTTTTTATTTTTTTGCGTAGATAAGTAATAAAATACATTAAAAGAGCACAAAGTGCGAAACTTTAGTACATGGGAAGTATACAAGAGACAACCTAAGAAAAACAGCATCTAAAATTCAACAGATCAGCTTTATTAAGACTAGGAGATCTTTAATAGAAAAGTTCACCAAACCTTGACAAAATAAGGGATAGTGCATCAAGTATGGTCAACCACAATGAATCAACCATTGAGACACAGAGAGCAGCGGTTTTCCCAGTACACTTTGCTGGTGGATCATTATCACATCTGGGAGATTCAAGCTGGGAACCAAGAAGGAATAAGCAATGTCAAGCACACAAGCATATGACATGTTCCCCAAAGAATATTAAGAGTGGAGTGTAAAATAAATGAAAACTATACACAGAACTACCTCCCCAACTTCCACAGCTTCGTCTGTCAAAGTAGCCACTGTAAATACCACACCTAACAAACCTTCAACAGCCAAAGTTATTGAATGGGCCTCACTAGCAACCAGGACTGCCGCATTGGATGCATCATTATCTAAACTCCACTCAATCCCTGCAGAAAAGTACATACTGTCATCTTCTATGAACATCAAGAATTGATTTGAGTTGAACCCCACGAGACCAAATAAAAAAATCATTTCAAAATGTAAATGCATGCATTGAAGTATTCCATAGGTCAAAAACTTCCCCAACTTTATATCCCCCAAGTATAATAGAAATTAACTCTCAATCTGTGTTGACCATATTAGCTACTTAACCGGAAAAAAAAAAAAACTTCACATTAGCCACTAGATCATTGTGATATTAAAAGGCAACACTACAAAACCTCCTTACGTAACACCATTGTAGATTGACATTGCTTCTAGATTAAAGAGAAACTATATGTATTGCCACAAGATATGGGTGATGTCAGTGACAACTAATTGATTACCTTTAGCTTTGCTGCTGAACATCCCTGCAACAGCTGCCAGGCTCTCCTCACTTGTCTCTAGGATCTAGAGCATTAAAATTTAAATTAGTCAAGGAAATTAAAATATGCCTACTGCCACACCATCTAAAGGACAAATTCGCAACTCTAATAACTGAAAACATGTCTTTCTTTTATATATAAGTGTTAGATTTATGGTTAAGTAATTAAATTCACAATTTCCTAACAGTTTAAACTTTTAGGAGAATCGGAAGTTTAACATAATATCAGAGCAGGAGATCCTGAGTTCGATTCCTGACTTTACTCTACCTCCCATTTAAAATGTTAAATTCCCACTTATTAGGCCCCGAATAATTTAGGCCCACAAGTGAGGGGGAGTATTAGATTTATGGTTAAATGATTAAATTCACAATTTCCTAACAGCTTAAGCTTTTGGGAGAATCGGTAGTTTAACAATAAGCAATATAATTTTATTGAGGAAGAGGGGATATCCTATGCACACAGGAGGCATACACAAAATTCTCCTATATATATATATATATATATCTGTGTGTGTGTGTGTGTGTGTCTCTGGATGATAGCAAGAGCACCAACAGAGTATACCAAAATGTGGGATGAAAAAACCTAGCTATAGAAATTCATATAGGATTTGGCAAGGCAATCCTTGGAAGTGATAAGTTGCATGGCTAGAGAAAGGGATTACAACATGGGGTGGAGAAGAGATTGCTGAAAATAGATTACAGATGAACATGGAATATGCTATTTAAATTTGGGGGAAAAAGCTCATGAACAGCTCACGATTAAATTGCAATGAGATTTGGCAATAGAGAAAAGCATGAAAGGTCATATGCTATATGATATACTAAGAAAGTACAGAATTGCATGGGAACACCAGTCAATCACAGCAGTCTTGAAAACCAGAAAACATGTAAAGTAGCTGTTGAAGACCATATATAGAATAGAGTTAGCAATTGCAAGCCAGAAAACATAGCCCATGATCAGAACACTCGATCTCTAGCGAAAGTCAAGACATACTGAACAAACTTAAATTAATTTGGTTTTTTTTCTTTCTTTCTTTTTTTTTGTAAGCCAAACATGAAATCTTCAACACAAACACAGATTGTCTTCAATTCATCCTTTCTCAATTCAACGAATAGACACCCATACCATGATGAAGAAGAAAATAAACAAAGGCCCTGCAAGATGCAAAGTAAAGAATACTCTAAAATCTTACCTGCACACTCGAAACAACTCTAGCCAGAGCTTTAATCATGCCCTCTACAACATTTGTATTGTTGGGATGCCTACAAGGCAGATGAAAAAGGCAGTGGATAACACATAATAATAGTTTATAGAACTTGACTTCTTTTGAGGAAGAATGACCAACCATAACTTAAATATGACATGGTGATAAATTGGACCTTTACAGGCATATTCTACCCTTGAATCAGAACCAAAATTACAGTAACATTATCAAACTTTTCTTCTATAGATATATGATTTAGAGAGAGAAAAAAATCATTGTTCTATCTTCTCAATACTTTCTTGTTTTCAAATCAGATGAACAGAATAGCACATTCACACACTTATCAAAAGAAGAAGAGAACATGCACATACAAGTCAACTTGACTCAACAAAGCCTAAAGCGGTATGAGTTCAGCTACATGAATTCTTTTTCCCATTCAGCTCCATCTAAAGTCATATTCTTTATGTACTAGTCATACGCAATTCTCCTAAATATATAATCTGTTCATGGTTTTCACCTTCTTGACTGCAATATTTTGGTCCGATGATATCATAAAATCAAAGACTGCAGATTATTAGTGTCACTGTTCTTTATGAAGAATTCATGTTCATACCATATATTGAACCACTACCCCCAGGCAAGCGTCCTGCTTTCTATATACATCTTGCAAACAATTTAGTTGAGCTTGATTCACGTGGAATCATAAATTGTATGAAATCCACTATTCAGAAAAGTCATCATGTCAGAATCAGTAACAAGCCACATAATTTTCCTTCCTTCTTATTTTCTTTTTCTTTCTTCAAAATTCTTGCAACATTTCATGCCTGACGGCCCTAACCCCCTAACCCAAGTCACTCATGAAAAGTGAAATATTCTCATTTCTCACTATCTGTAATAATTATTAAGAGCATACGGTTTAAACTTCATCTTTCTATCAAGACTAAGGACTTAAATAAAATCCATAATTAAGTGGCAGACATCTTGGCGACACTTAAAAAGTATGGAAGGAAGAGTATAGTGACAATTACTGAGTGAATTCACCAAACAGCTTCCTTTTTATATATTTAGTAAAAACTTCATTTAAAAGGCACAAAAATGGGTGCAACCCTAGTCCACAAGATGTAAATCTGACAATGGCTCATTTCACTAAATAGATACTTGTCTCCAAGCCCTTCTATTCCAACCTTTCCAAATTATTTCAAATTTCAAAACCAGACAGGGCAGCAGAAATAGGCAGGTCAGGATTGGTTATCTCTTATTATTACAGCAGTCATGTAGCTGATTGTAATTAGTCTTTAAGGCCGTTTTGCCAGCTGTAAAATGGTCTTTCTTTCAATCATTCTGATTTTCTTATCTTTAAGACTAGGGTTTTCTGCCTTTTATTACCTGCTCCCTTGACTTCTTGAAATTACATAAGAGTACTCATTTTGTTGTTTTTAGAGGCTTCCGTGCTTTCAATGGAACTATAATTTTGATCATTTTGACTAGTATTAGTAATAGGAAAAGAATCATGGTGCCAATGCAGAGGGCTAGAATCAACATGTCAACTTAGGTAAATACTCAATGTGCATACTGTTGATCATTGCATCTGTTTTGTTGTTCCTTCTTATTTTATGAATTTAGGTGAGAGAAGGGCTAGGGGTTTAATGAATCTATGTGACAAACAGATCACAGCTAGTGAACTTACATGTCAAAGTTCTGGAAAAGAACCCGCAAAGTCCGTGCCTCCACACAAAAGCCCTGTCAAGTTCCATAAATTTTGATTATCAGGAAAAAATATATATAAAGATTCTTAAACTGCTGAATATTTCATACACAAAATATGAAATATGAACATGCTGCAGCATCAAAATTACCCTCAAGATTTCAAGAACAAGAATGCGATGCCATAATGGCAAATCAAGAAAGATAACCTTCACTAACATACTAAGGAAAACCTGCGTTTAAGAAACAATAAAAAAATCTCATTTAGTTGATAGTGGTAGATTCAAGTAGACAGATGCAGTTTCATTAAAATAAATAAAAGGCATGGAAATTATTGAAAAGAATGTCCTATTTTTTAATCTGGTACTTTATACATTTCAGGGGAAAAACAATATGTAATTGTTTCAATTCTGTCCAGTAAAAACTATATGGTTCAGAATCCAATTCAAGCTCCCAGGAATTTCCACTCTGTTTGATATGGCCATAATGTAATACAACAACCAAGCCTTAGTCTCAAAATTTTAGGATGGAACCTCAACTTACTAATCAGGGTTGGCCACATGTATTTTCAAGCAATTAATTCCAGATGTTAGTTTTGTTTTTTTTTTTTTTTTTTTTTTTTTTTTTTTTTTTTTTTTTTTTATCACAGAAGAACATTCATCATTTGTCTATTTTCTATTTGGGGTTATGTGTTTTTTTTTTTTTTTTTTTTTTTTGATAGTTATGGAATTGCCAACATGTGAAAATACACTTTAGTAGGCTTTGATGAGGTAGCCTGATTTGGAATGCAGTTCCCTTATGTCTCAAGCATTGCATATATTTGCATTTCAAAGGAATAAAATGCTCAAACCTTTAAAGATTTCGAGGTTTCAGTGGGATATTGTTAAGATGTTGTGCTTGAGATTGTTTTATGATTGGATATTCATGTCTAGTAGCATTTGTTTTTCTACATTTTGGTGGTTTCTGATTTGCTCAATTTAGGATGCATTTATTTTTTCTTTTGCATTTCTCTTATATAATTCTTGGGCCATGCCTTTTGCACTTTTTAAAAAGAATTTCTTCAGTAAAACTTAGTTGAACATATTTGAAAAATTTTTACAAAAACATTGCTAAGAGCTTCACACACACACACACACACACACACATATATATATCATTCACATATAGAACACACCTCACATTCAGTGATAAGGGATGAACTGTAGAGCCTGATAATATGAGCAACTGACCGCAAAACCAAGCGGCGAAAATAAGGTTCTCCTGCTTCTCCTTCAAGCTGATTAAAATTTAATACAATTAAGGAAAGAGAATGCCAACTATGAAATTCTTCTTGAGATGCAGTAAATTACCCTTGATGGATCAAAAGACTAATTACATGTTCCAGAAGCTTAAATACCTCAGAATTGGTACGAATTGAAGTCATTAGAAGTGAACATATCTGGTGCTGCAAAACCTGTTGAGTTCCCACACAATCTTTTCGACTATTATAGTTTACAAGCATGTTTAAACAAAACTCCATTAAAAAATTAATTTTAGTTAAGAAATTTTTATATTTACCTGCTCATAAGGAATCAAAGTTCTGAAAACAGCCACATAATTGGACAAAATGAATCTGCAGGTCAGGCATTAAGTACAAGTAAATTAAGTACAATGACACCATATTTGGGCCAAGTATCAAATGAAAAAGGCAAATTAAAAAGGTTCAATTGATGAATAAGGAATCTAAATATCAGAATCATAGTTAGTATGCAGTAATCTAGTAATTGAACATAACACAGCACAAGCATATCCGCCAGGCAAGTGCCAAAGCAAACTATAAAACAACAGCAGAAGCATGTGAGTTCTTGAGGTTTGAAAGGAGATATATTTTTTGTTGACTCCTATCCTCCATTAGTACAGTGTACACGGAGGTTTGCATGTCTTTTTTTATGATAATTGAATAAAGGTTCATTACATGTCAAATAAATAAATAGATAAATGGAGATGCTGCATATGGTCTTCTCTATACACTGAGTAAAGTCAGGATCCACTTACAAGCTTTTGACTAAAACGATTTCACAGTATCAACTTCAATATCATTTTCTTATTAACTATAAATGTTTATGTCACTATGAAAGCTGGGCCCGTGAAATACCATTGCACCCGCTTTGTTGATCAATATTCCCTTTGTCCCATAATAAATGTCCTATTTGAACCTTGCCTTCACATTTTTTATCATAATTTTCCATGGTCATCCTTGGTAAATTCTTTGATGATTGAAAATTAGACACTCATTTCGTTTGTTTTAATTTTATAGTTAGGGTATTATGGGAAATACAATGTCACTTTGACTCTCGCTCTGCTTCATGACATTCCTTGCCTCAAGGATATTTTTGTAAAGTTGGAATTACAACACTTTCTGATTCTTTCTCTTCTTATCCCAATCCCTTTCATTTTACTTATCTCCAAGAAGAAAATAAATATTCTTGGTAAGTAAATAAGAAAAGTACACCAATTTCTTGAAGGATGCTTAAAATTGAGTTGATGTGCACTCCACATCTTCAAAAGTACGCCAATTTCTTCCCCTTCACTCCATATAGCCCACATCAAAAATAAAGAAGTAAAATTCCAGATATTTAAATTAGGTCCCCTACTCCACCACCCACATTATAAATCAAGAACCTTCTCCGGTAAAACCCACTAAACCCCAAACATCTTGAATATCGAACTCCGCAACTAAAAGGCCACACTACAATGAATCAAGAAGTGGTCCACGATCTCCCCGCTACAATAGCACATACAACACCAACTCACCATCAAGTAACCCCTCTCGATGAGGTTCTCAGAGGCAAGAATTTTCCCCCAAGCAGTTGTACACACAAAAAACAAAACACTCCTAGGAGCCTTAGCCCTCCATATATTTTGGAGAAATTACACTTTATTCCCCTAAAAAATATATCCCCTTTACACTTACCCCCCTAAACTATGAGAATGTACACTTTACCTCCTAAACTATACACCCTTCTATACTTACCCCCTAAACTAAACTATGAGAATGCACACTAACATTTAGATAAGCCCTACTTTTGCAATTTTAACACAAATATTGCAAGTCTTTTTTGGGATCAGCTAGATATGAGTACTTCCATGTGCCTTTCTTAGATCTCCAATATTCATAATGCACTATGACTAATTAGTAATATTAGTTAATAATTTAATCACTTAATGACTATATAATTCTATAAGAATTAGTCTGCTATGTTCAACATCAACCACTAAAATAACTAAACAATTACCACAAATATAGCATATCATACTTCTTTTTTTCATGAATGAGCTAAGAATATGAGGACATAGCAATATTGTAATTGATACGAAGCAGATATCCAAAAGGAAAAAAGTAGAATAAGAATAAGAAGCTGGGTGGATTACTGTTACAAGGAGAAAAAATCAAGAAAAAATAAAAATAAAAATAGAGAAGAACTAGAAGGTTGTGGGTTCTCGACAAGTAACACTCAAAATATGTATATATATATGGATAAGTTACACTAAAAATATGCCAAATCAATGGTTTATATCATTAAAGCCAAGATCCTATAGTTTTAATTCAGTTTTGATTTTTTTTTTTTTTTTTTTTGAAAAATATATTAAAGAAAAAAAAAAGCACCAAAAAAGATTTTGATTTTTTTTTTTTTTTTTTTTGAAAAATATATTAAAGAAAAAAAAAAGCACCAAAAAAGTGCGCTTTGAGCTTTTTTTTAAAAAGGCAAAAAAGCACACCTAAATCATGCTTCTTTGAATGAGCCTGGCTTTTGAGGCAAAAAGTGCTAGAGCCTTGGGGCTTCGTGCTTTGAGCTCAAAGCACACTTAAAGCGTGCTTTTACCAACACCACTTTACCCCCCTATACTATAAAGTATAACCCCTTTACACCTACTTCCCTAAACTACTACCCATGGGATGGGTGCAAAATGTTACATGAGTAATAGTTTAGGGGGTAAGTGTGCACTCTCATATTTTAGGGGGACAAGTGTTACACATGTAATTGTTTAGGGGGTAAAGTGTGCATTCTTATAGTTTAGCAGGGTAAGCATGTAAAAGGGGGAATAGTTTAGGGGGGATAAAGTGTAATTTATAAACATCAAGGTATAGATTTCCAACAATAGGTGGTAGATAAAAAGTATGGTAGCATGTGGAGAGAGTGATGTTTAAACATAGTTAATGGGCTATATGGTTTTAGCTTACAGTAAAATATAAGGAAAGTAAAGTTGGGAAATTTTTTCTAGATTTACTAGATTTGAGGTTGGTGAGGGTACTCGAGTTAGGTTTCGGCATGATTTATGGCATGGGAAAGCATGTCAAAGGAGGTTTTTCCAAACTATATCATACTGCTCAACATAGAGAGGCTTCAGTGGTGAATCACATGGATGTTGTAATGGTAACTTTCACTGGCATATCAATTTTACTTGAGTTGTGCAAGATTGGGAGTTGGAGAAGATACATTGTGTTGGAACCCTTCAAATCACCAAGTGTTTGAAGTTAAAACTGACAAAGGCCCTTCTTTCCCTTAGAAGAGCATTTGGAAGCCCAAGGTTCCAACTAGAGTGGATTTCTATCTTAGCATGGATTGTGACATAAAAAAATCCCTTCTTATTGGTAAGAATGCAATATTATTGATAAAGAAACAAAACCTTGTGTTCACGATAATGAACAAAAAGGATCATAAGAATTGTGGCATAAAAAATCCCAACGATGGATAGTTTGAGGAAACGCCATATAGGTGTAGTGGGAGATTGGTGTTGAATCATGAATGTGTAAGAAGCTCAAAGAGACTATCACTTGCTTCTTCACTGTGTTGTTGCTAGAGAGCTCAGGGCTATGGTTTTATGCCTAGGAGTGTGGCTCAACTGTAGGCCACTTGGCTTGTAGAAAAGGTCGGTTTGGTCATCATCAAAATGCAGCAATATGGAATGCAACTTCTTTTTGTCTCATGTCGTGTACCTAGAAGGGAAGAAACTTTAGAAGCTTTAAAGGGTATGAGGTATCAATTTTGGACCTGAAGCTTTTGTTGTTGAGGTCTTCATATGATTGGATAGCCGCCACCCCACATTTTCTATTTTGAAATTACTTGAGCTTATTGATCTTTGTAATTTTAATTGACATTCAGTTTATTTCTTGTATGCTTTCCATGTACATGGTTGCACCCTTTTGCACTCTTTTAATAAATTATTTATCAAAATTTCTGAAAGTACCCAAGATGCATGAATATAGCGCTGAAATGAGAAAGAACATTTAATGACTATTTGTAGCAAAGGCTGAAGAGCAGATTGGTCAAGTATCTTTCATGATTATCTAGCAACCTCGGTGACTCACTGGTGCCTGCAAGTTAAAGAAATTTAAAGCATTAAAGGCAGAGAGACTTCTTACTCAAGTATATCAAGCACAAACGTCCGTTGAAGAGAATTAACACGTAGCCAAATTGCCTGCAGGATAAGATCAATAACATCATTCATTAGTTATGAATTGTATTGAAACAATGTCACACTGACTGATACTGCAATAATATTTGCACAACATATGGAACCATCAACACAATGGAAACAGTATTATTTTTATTTTTTTGATGAGTAAAAGGTTTATTGATATCAAAAAAGGGGAATACCCAAGTACACAGGGGAATACCCAAGTACACAGGGAGTGTACAAGGGGTCAAACAATCAAGAACAAAAATTACAAGAATCTAAGAAATCAAGAAAAGATAAAAATGATTGGTTCCGCAAAGCAGCCAAACAGTTTTATTATTATTTGGATGGGTATGGAATGATTAACACAATAGAAACAGTTTTTCAGGTCTAAAGATAAGCCTGGGCAAGTCAAAATTGGTTCCGGTTGGGGTAGTCCATAATATTGGCCTATTGTTGATTGTTCTTGGCTGCAAGCAGGGTTCTCTTCCAATGAAAGATCTGGGGTCTTCCTTTGGGTGCTAAATTCAAGGATAAGACTATATGGAATCCGATTCTGGAGAAAATGGAGAGGAGATTGGCGGGTTGGAAACGCTTATATTTATCCAAGGGAGGCAGAGTCACTCTAATCAAAAGCACCCTATCTAATTTACCCACTTATTTTCTATCTTTATTTCCTATACCTGCTAGTGTGGCTAACCGAATGGAGAGGCTTCAGCAGAATTTCTTATGGGGCAGTTTTTGTGACGAACCTAAAATTCATTTGTTTAAATGGGCTACTGTTCATGCTCCTATTTCTTCGGGTGGCTTAGGGATAAGGAAGATAAGACTTTTCAACGAAGCTTTACTTGGGAAGTGGCTTTGGAGATTTGGGATTGAGAATGATGCCCTTTGGAGACAAGTGACAGAGATGAAAAATGGATGTGTGTGGGGGGGCTGGTGTACCAGATCTGTGAATGATCCTTATGATGTTGGTTTATGGAAAAATATCAGTCAGGAATGGCCTTCTTTCTCACACCATATTCTATATGATATTGGTGATGGGTCAAGAGTGAAGTTTTGGCAAGACCGTCAGTGTGAAGAGACATCTCTTGCTGTTAGCTATCCTGACTTGTTCAGATTTTGCAGGAATAAGGAGGCCAGTGTGGCTGAGCTTATGAAGTCCTCCAATGGTGTCCTCTTTTGGGATGTGAGCTTCTTTAGGTGTGCATGCTCGGGAATTAGAGGTTACGTTAGGCTTTATGGAAACCATACATGGTTCTTCAATAAGGGGGTTTGGTGAGGATAAGATGAGTAGGATACCTAGCAAAGATAAGGGGTTCATGGAAAAGTACTATAGAATTATTATAGAATTTTAGTTGGCCCTACTATCTATGGTTTTTCTTGGAAAAGTATTTGGAAGCAAAAAATTCCCTCTAGAGTAGCTTTCTTTGTTTGGACTGCTGCCTTAGGGAAATGCTTGACAATTGATAATTTAAGAAAAAGGAAGGTGTGGATTTTGGATCGGTGCTACATGTGCAAGAGTAATGGTGAATCGGTTGACCATCTCTTCCTTCATTGTCCTATTGCTATGGATCTATGGTCTATGATTTTGGGTTTATTTGGAGTAACTTGGGCTATGCCGCATACTGTTTTGGGGCTGTTAGGGTGTTGGCAAGGCAGCTTTGGTCGTCATCGAAATGGTTATATTTGGTCCATCATTCCTCATTGCTTAACGTGGTGTCTTTAGAGGAAGAGAAATAGTAGATGTTTTGAAGATATTGAGAGATATATTCCGGACCTCAAGCTATTCTTTTTTAGAACTTTATTGGATTAGTTGTTTACTTTGCAAAAACAATCATTCCCCTCTTTTATTGATTTCCTAGATTCTTGCAATTTCTGTATTTGATTTGTTGACCCCTTGTACACTCCCTGTGTACTAGGGTGTTCCTTTTTGATATCAATAAAACTTATTACTTATCAAAAAAAAAAAAAAAATTATAACATCAAATATAAAGTGCATTCTTGCTAATTAGACATTCTAATGTGCATGACAAACCACTGAACTTTTATGATAGAGGTTTATAGTTCATCAACAATAATAATAATAATAATAATAGAGGTTTATAGTTACATATCTTTTAAGTAAATCAAACACAAAAAATAACTTTGTTGTAAGCATATAGTACTGCTATCAAATGTTGAAACACCAATGTAACACACACACACAAGATAAAATAAAGAATTTGAATAATGTTCAATATCACCTAGTGTGAGTAGCAACACTTAGAGCTTGGTGTGATCCCTAATTGACCAAGTCATCTATCAAATCTAATGCTTTTCTAACAAAAGAACCTTGAAAATTATTTTCCTCAAAAGCTAAACAAAAAAATAAATAAATAAATCAAGCTAAATTATATTGTATTCAAGCTTGCACAGCCCCCAAATCTTGCAAATAGAAAATGGTAATTCTCTGTCTTTCTAACATTTTTTTTCAGCATTCAAGAAGCCCCATAGGAAATTGGGGAAAAAAATTCTCTTAACTAATTGAAAATGTTAAGACCCACAGACTGAAAAGCTTAAAGTAAAAACAGTGTCCAATATGCTCAAATACCATATCCAATTTTGAAAGGCTTCCATGTGGAACATTCTCCCCTCCCAAGTCAAAGATTAACTTATGACTGAATAGAAGTTTTGCAATTATATATTACAAATCAGAACCAAATCTTACACGAAAACCCACAACAAAACTGCTTCTAACCTAAATATGTACCTTAATTACAAAAAAATTTAAATTATTTAAATAAATAAATCTAACCCAAATATCTAAATCAAAACCAATCCAATCAAAATTCCCATGATATTTAACACCTAAGAGATTAGTAGTTGATAAAAGAGATGAGATGAGTAGAGTATTAAGTCAACTACTAATGGCTAAACTTCATACAGTAAAAAAGTGTGAAAAAAAAATGTATTAAGTTAGAAAATTATTAAAACACAAAATAAAAAAATCCATTTTCAAAAGAAGATTTACATTTAAATCATCATTGATCCAAGTATATTGCATACGGTATTACAAATCTTTTTAAGCCCTTTGAACATTTCTGTAAGTTTTCTATAAATCTTGAATATAGAAAAACTACTATGCACTACAGTTATTGTCCCAAAAAAATTCATCTAAGACTTTTCTTTTGCCAACAAATTTCTATGTACAAAATATAAATGTCTACACTAAGCCAGCAAGTCTCAAATGTCTTCCATCACAACTGTTATTTGCCAAGGCAGAGCAATCAATGATAAATGATATTAAATTCGAATCAATAGAGAGTCAAAGGAACCTACCCAATAATGGCTCTGGCGGTGCGACGGCAGAAGAAATAAAATTTCCTTGTGGTTGGAGGCCGACGGTAACAACAAATCAATAAACAAACTATTGAAGAGAAACATGTAATTAACAATGAATGTGAAATGAGATGTAAGATTATAGTGGCATAACAATGAACATAGTATTTTGGGATTCAAAAAAAATTAATAAACGAACTATTTAAAAGGAACATAAAATTAAGAAAGTAAACATACCTCTCTGAAATGAATTGTGATAAATTATAGTGGCATAAGTTTTGAGGCATAGGGAGACGGAAATATATAAAAGAACAAATTTCACAACATGCAAAACAAACATTAAATGAAACTAACTCTTCAATTTCATAAATCAGGTGGCATTTACCTGGTGTTAACTGCATTGTATAATTGGCTGGAAGTGGCAGCATTGAAGGCCCAAATACTAAACGCTGAAATCTTTTAAGCTCCTGCATTTATGTCTTCAAATACTCACGAGTCGGAGTGAAAACCGTTGTTTTTTTTAGAAGTTGAAGAGTGTTTGTACAGATAATCACTGAGTTGGAATGGAAACCATTGTTTTGTTAGAAGTTGAAGAGTTTTTGTATAGGGAAACAGAGGTTCGCTGTGACTGAAATTCTTGGCTGGTTTCATCTACAGGTGCGAAGGCAGAAGAGGGTTTGTGTGCAAATATTTAGACTTTCATCTACTAAACTGTGGGTGGGTCAGCCTTGGCATGGGTTAGCCTTTGAGCTGTGTTCAGAGTTGGCGTGGATTAACTTTTGAGGTACACGTTGGTGGGCTGTTCAGCTTGGGTTATCCTATGAGCTACACGTTGGTGGGGGTTCAAAGTTGGGGTGGGTCAAAGGTTGTATGTTGGTGGGAAATTAATTGTTGGATCAATATTTATGACGTTGGTGGGGTTCAAAGTTGGGGTGGGTCAAAGGTNAAAAAAAATTATAACATCAAATATAAAGGTCTAGTTAGGAACACAATTGACTAGTTCCACATACAGATCCACCTGCAGCAAGTGCTGTCAGGTCTTCAAGTAACCGAAGCCCAAGCTTGCCAGCTTTACTCATGGTCTCCCTCATCAATGACAGCCCTCCAGAGACAAATTCATTCTCCAATGACCTGTTCATGTTCAAGTCAGTTTTATGGATACAATAGAGATCAGTTGTTAAATATTTAGATTTGAGACCATGCAAGAAAGCAGGTCAATACCAATGCACGCATTACCCTTCTCATACCCAATCTACTTTGATCATCACTGAAATGAAGAGTAAATACAGACCCACGGGCAGAAAATTATTTAAATTTTACCAAAATTTTGACTAGATAGATACAGAAGCAGAAAAAGTTGTGGAACATGTTCCTCAGAAATAACATACTCTGAACGGTTGATGCCGCGACTAACATCACCAGTAACTGTACCAGTGCGAGAGGTTTGACTGCCAGAACCAAACTTGCTAGTAGGAAGAGACTCAGCACAAACCACATGATCAAAGATCAGGGCTACCGCTTGCCTGAATGTAGCTGCAGCAGTGCTGGATAACATGAAAATGAAAAAAATATTTCCAGATGGAGGACAAAACACTTAAAAGATGCGTTGTGAAAAGTCCTCACAATACTTAATATTCTTATAACTTTTTCTTTTTTTGCTCATGAATATTCTTATAACTTATCAACATATATATTCTTATACAACAATACTTACTTCCGCACACTATCAGAGGATCGGTTACTTTCAAGAAGCCGAAGACAGATACAAAGAGCTTGAGCCGTATTCTCCTGAGAATTGCAGAATTTGATGCATGAAAGTTCCATAATATGCCCCGCCATAACTCAAAATATATGCTGTCATATAAAGCCAATCCTGAGTTGGTGTCACACTTCCAACCCAGCGACTCAATGCAGAATAGAGACCAAAATTATCCACATTATTTTTCCTACACTTCCCCAACTACCCTCCCTCTTAGCAACTGCAAAATACAGTTTTCTCTTATTTGCTTTCATCCCATTAAGACCCCTTTTTTAAACAACTTTCAGTTGACAAAATATGAATAGCTACGCTCATATTGCATGTGCCATATGAAAAGGTGAGGTCAAAAAATACATAGAACCAAATTCAAGCTTTAGTTAAAACAGCCAGAAAAATCCTTCACAAACAGCCACTTTTATTGCATGTCATCAAAAGATAACTATATTGAACAATATTCATCAACTTGAACTGAATAACCAGCAACATACCCAAGGTAAAATCTATAAAGACGCACATCTTCAAAATCATGGAGAAATGTTGGGCAAAATTAGTGTGAAGAAAACCAATAAACAACCAACTTTGCAGAATTACTTCTGCGTTCAAGGCTTGTTAAAAAAATGTCCATAAACACCTAATCGAAAGGGTCTTTTTTGTCAAGTCTGTCAGTTTATCAGTAATTTTATAATGATATGGGCGCAGAGGGAGGGGGGGGGGGGGGGTGTTTGGGTTGTGGGGTTTAGGATAAGAAGATAAACATTATCTTATACCTGCTAGTTATCTAAATACAATAATTTCCAATTATTGGTCAGATAATTTAGCCCTGTATAATCAAATACAAAGCCATTTCCATTACTTTTACTATCCACAGGAAAACACCCACAAGTGCAAAGTCTTGGGATAAGCAGTCATAACAGAGCTATTGGGTTCATAAACTAGAGAGCAGCTGCATTTTATAAATTAATGCACATATGAAGGACTCTTCTCAAAGTGAGTGGAATAAGAGTATGTTAATTTTCATTTGCTTTCTAAGGCAGTTATGAATGAATCAAATATGCTGCACAACATTCCAAAAGGCATGTTTTTTCTTCATTTGTACTATTTTTTCAATATGTCCAACTGGATCACAGTCTGAATAAAGGCAGATTTGCAGATAAAATTTAATCTGAACCATAGCCACTGCTTGGCAACACATTTAGTACTAGGAAGATCAAGATCAAACCAGACACAGTGATTACCTCATTTTCAGGATGTAAGCGTGATTGAAATATTATTAATATAGTCTGAAGGGTCTTGAGTTGAACACTCTCATCTGACATTTCAGCATGCTGCACAAAGAAGAAAAATGTATGTAAGATTTCACGTACAAAACTGATTGCTCAACATTACAAGATTGCGTTTCACTTTTTTGGGCAAAATTATCCCTTTGTTTTGGCCTTATCAAAATTAAGTCCACAAATTTTCTTTTTCTTTTTTTGATAGGTAACAAAAAACTTTATAAAGAAAAAATAGCCAACCCGAGAACATTGGGATGTACTGTGGGGGCAAAAATCAAGAACCAAAATCACAATGATCAAGTAAAGTAGGAAGAGAAAAACAAGAACAATGCGACGAAGCCACACTCCAAACAAAGAGAGATGCAAAAGAAAGACTTATCTCTAGTAAGGAGGCTTAAATTCCTCAAAGCATCTAGCATTCCTTTCTTTCCAAACACACCACATCAAGCAATGCAGCACAGGTCTCCAAAATTATATTGCGATTCATCTCGAAATTACCTTGCCAAGACTCAAACACCTCAAGTACCTTAAGTGGCATAACCCAATGGAGTCAACAAAAAAACACCAAAACCAAACTTAGAAGCTATGGGACAATGAGTAGAAGATGATCCACACTCCCCAACCACTTACACATATAGCACCAATCAAGAACAATAATACTCTTGTGAAGATTATCAGTTGAAAGAACCTTACCTAAAAGGCTGACCTGAAAAGAAAGCACCCTTGGAGGGACCTTCTATTGCCAACCATCTTCCAAGGGAAGGAGATAGTAGGGGTAGAAAGAAAGATAGAAACTTCTAACCTCAAAACCTCGACTCCTTGCTGGCTTCCACAAACCTTAACAAGGCCAACCCCGCACTTTCCTAGAGTAAAAAATGGACATAAACCGATCAAGAGAGACTTCCTCCCAATCCTGCGATGGACAACAAAATTGAAAATTCCAATGAATTCTCCCACTATTCCAACACATAACCTCTGCCACTAAAGAATCCTTGCCCTACTAAGGCAGTAAAGATCTAGAAAAGCTTCCTTAAGGTACAATCCCCACACACATATGCTTCCAAAACTTCACTCTAGTATCATCCCTACATCAAACCATAGGAGTTTAGAGAAGTTTAGCCAGCCACTTCTAATAAATCTCCAAGGCTAACACCATGTGCACTTGTCACCTTTTTCGTGCACCAACCACCCCATTCATTCCCATATTTGCCTCTATAACCCTACTCCATAACACATTTATCCTTAACCCATATCTCCACAACCACTTGCCCAACAAGGTAGAGTAAAAGCTCCTAACCATCTTATGCCTAGCCCTCCAACTTGCATTGGCTTACAAACTTTAGCCCATTTCACCAGATGTAACTTAGAATTATCACTAATACCACTCCAAAGAAATTCTCTCTGTAATTTCTTGCAATTAGAAACCTTCCCAGTATAGGAAGAATAGAGAGGAAATAAGAGAAGGAGGAAATAGTACTTTAATAAGAGTAACCTTCCCCCCTTTAGATAAATAAAGCCTCTTCCACCCTGCTAGTCTTCGTTCCTTCCATCTTCGTCTTAATATTGAGTCAAATATTTAAATGTAACCTTTCAGGTACATGTTGGTGGGAAATTAATTGTTGGGTCAATATTTATGGGCTTGGGCTTTCATCTACTTTGACAACGTAGCTATTGTTTTTAGAAGATTACAATTGTTTGGTCATTGATAACCTTAGGCCATACATGTAATAGTAAAAATAAATTACTATAAATTATTTGGTTACAGTTAAAAAATTTAATGTAAAAAAGGTTAAAAAAACTAAATGAAAGTTTAGAGTGCCACATGGCAGGACCTCATGCATTTTCGCATGAGGTCTCTGCTTTTATATATATATTGATGGGGATCACTTCTAAGTGTGATGCCTATCAATATATATGTGAATAACATTCATTTTACAATGCTATGAAAAGGTACAAAGTCACCTTGCATGGTGTTAGGAATTAGGAGTTCAAAGGGGAATGCAATATCTAGATAGAGCTTCTATTCATGTATAATATGTATTTGATTTGCATGCATGCACATACAATTAAGGAAACTTATTCTTGAAATTCAGTGGCAATTTCTACTAGTGGCAGTGTCATGTTTATTTTGTGAATATCCACAAAAATATTAAAAAGGAAGAAAAAGCTCAGCTGAAATGAAAAGCAATGAACATGCACCTACTCCATTTTTTCAAAAAAAAACTTGGATCCCATGTATTTTCTTCTCCTCACTTCCAACTCGACTCCAGCAGGATTGGTTGCCAATTGGGACACTCTCTAAAGGTCTACACTAGCTTATCCTGCTGCTGTCAAGGCTTTCCTTTGTTTTTTGAATTGTTAGTTATCCTACACATTGAAATCAAACTTTTACAATACAATACCACATTAGTGGCAGAGAAAGGCTATTTCCTCACAGTTGTCTTGTTACTATAAGTCCAAATAGACCATAAAATGGAGAAAAAAGACACCAAGAAGTACTTTAAAATTCCAAAATCTCCCTCTAAACAGCAAGCTCTTCATCATCTTTATGCATACCTGAATCAAGTAAGACTGACTAAAATCAGTTCTATTTACAGATCAAACCAAACCAGATTTCTCTAGATGAAAATTAAAAAGCATATATGGTCTTTTAGTATCTTTGACTTAAAGGACTAAGTCCTCAAATGCCTTCTAAATTTTGCCCTCACAAGATGAAAATTCAATAGAAATCTCCAAAGAATGACAATCATTTTAGAAGGTAAATGTAACCTACGTAACTGGTTCCAAGGCTCAGGGTTTTCCATAAGATTAACAAAGGACCTACCAGCTTGGTTTCCAAAATTCCTAGTATGCAACAATCATTATCCTTTTTCAACTAAATAAGCCCTAGATTTGGATTTTTTTTTTTTTTTTTTTTTACAGGTAACAAAAAATTTTATTAAGAAAAAAATAGCCAACCCGAGAACATTGGGGATGTACTGTGGGGGCAAAAATCAAGAACCAAAATTACAATGATCAAGTAAAGTAGGAAGAGAAAAACAAGAACAATGGGACAAAGCCACACTCCAAACAAGGAGTGTATGCAACAAGAATGACTTGATCTCTAGTAAGGAGTGCTTAAATTCCTCAAAGCATCTAGCATTCCTTTCTTTCCAAACACACCACATCAAGCAATGCAGCACAGGTCTCCAAAAAATTATATTGCGATTTCATCTGAATTTACCTTGCCAAGACTCAAACACCTCAAGTACCTTAAGTGGCATAACCTAATGGAGTCTAAACAAATAAAACACCAAAGACCATAACTTAGAAGCTATGGGACAATGGAGTAGAAGATGATCCACCAACTCCCCATACCACTTACACATATAGCACCAGTCAAGAACAATAATACTCTTGTGAAGATTATCAGTTGCAAGAACCTTACCTAAAAAGGCTGACCATGAAAAGAAAGCCACCCTTGGAGGGACCTTCTATTGCCATACCATCTTCCAAGGGAAGGAGATAGTAGGGGGTAGAAAGAAAGATAGAAACTTCTAACCTCAAAACCTCGACTCCTTGCTGGCTTCCCACAAACCTTAACAAGGCCAACCCCCCGCACTTTCCTAGAGTAAAAAATGGACATAAACCGATCAAGAGAGACTTCCTCCCAATCCTGCGATGGACAACAAAATTGAAAATTCCAATGAATTCTCCCACTATTCCAACACATAACCTCTGCCACTAAAGAATCCCTTGCCCTACTAAGGCAGTAAAGATCTAGAAAAGCTTCTTTAAAGGTACAATCCCCACACCACATATGCTTCCAAAACTTCACTCTAGTATCATCCCCTACATCAAACCATAGGAGTTTAGAGAAGTTTAGCCAGCCACTTCTAATAAATCTCCAAAGGCTAACACCATGTGCACTTGTCACCTTTTTCGTGCACCAACCACCCCATTCATTCCCATATTTTGCCTCTATAACCCTACTCCATAACACATTTATCCTTAACCCATATCTCCACAACCACTTGCCCAACAAGGTAGAGTAAAAGCTCCTTAACCATCTTATGCCTAGCCCTCCAACTTGCATTGGCTTACAAACTTTAGCCCATTTCACCAGATGTAACTTAGAATTATCACTAATACCACTCCAAAGAAATTCTCTCTGTAATTTATTCTTGCAATTAGAAACCTTCCCAGGTATAGGAAGAATAGAGAGGAAATAAGAACGTAAGGAGGAAATAGTACTTTTAATAAGAGTAACCTTCCCCCCTTTAGATAAATAAAGCCTCTTCCACCCTGCTAGTCTTCATTCCATCTTCTCTAATATTGGATTCCAGATTGATGACTCCTTGAATTTAGCTCCCAAAGGAAGTCCCAAATATTTCAACAGAAGGGAAGAATGCCTACAATCCAACAACCCCACCAACACATCCAAATTACGTACCTCACCAACTGGCACCAAGTCTGATTTCCCCAAATTAATTCTTAACCCTGAAACATCCTCAAATCTATTTAGAATCTCCCTCAAAGTAACCAACTAATTAGGGTCAGCATCACAAAAAATAAGGGTGTCATTCGCAAATAAAAGATGAGACACCGTCATCAAAATACTAGGTGTAGAACTTACTGAGAAGCCCGAAAACTGTCCAGCAGCTGCAACCATATCCAACATATGGCTCAAAGCCTCTATAATAATATCAAAGAGCAACAAAGATAAAGGATCCCCTTGCCTAATCCCCCTAGAGCTTCCAAAAAAATTTGAAGGACTCCCATTAATCAAAATGGAAAATTTAACAGTAGAAATGCAACACAAAATCCATTTCCTCCACTTTTCTAAAAACCCACAATGCTACAACATATACATTAGAAAACCCCAATTCACATGATCATATGCCTTCTCCACATCCAACTTACACAACACCCCAGGAATCCCTGTCTTCAATCTATTATCAATACATTCAAAAGCAATTTACACAGGGTCAAAATTTTGTTTGCCTTTAAAAAATGCATTCTGAGAATATGAAATAAGCCCATGTGCTACCCTTCGAAACTGATTAGCCAACACCTTCGAAATAATCTTGTACATCCCACCAACTAAACTGATTGGCCCAAAATCCTTGATTTCTACAGCATTTTCCTTTTTAGGAATAAGGGCAAGAAATGTAGTATTAAGACTTTTCTCAAATACAGCTTGAGTATGAAATTTCTGAAAAACTTCCATAATTTCTTTTTTCAACACACTCCAATAAGACTGGAAAAAAAGCCATGGAAAATCCATCCGGGCCAGGAGCCCTATCGCCATTAAACCCATGGATCACCCCATACACCTCATCCTCATCAAATGGCCTATCTAACCAAATAGCATCTTCCTCAGAAATTCTAGAGAATTCCATGTTCGAAATAAAGTTGCCTATAGAAGCGAGAAATACACTCTTCTATGTCTTCCAAATATGATGACAACTCTCCATCCACCATAAGCCTATCTATGGAGTTAAATCTTCTATGGGAATTGGCTATATTAGTATTCCTATCTCCTTCTCTAATACAAAGTACTCTAGATTTTTGCCTCCAACATATCTCTTCCAAAAGAGAAGCTTTTTCAAGCTCCCCCTGAATTCTCTCCAAGTCTAGCTTCTCCTCCTCCATTAAATTATGACTCTCCTCAATAGTTTCAAACTTACTAAGATCCTTCCACAACTGTTTTCCTCGTTCTTCTACATTTCCAAACACCTCCACATTCCATTTTTTCAAATCATTTTTCAACAGCTTCAATTTATTGGCCAATACATAACTTGGTGCACCATGAAAATGATAGGAATTCTACCAAGAATGCACCCTTTCCACAAAGCCTTCATCCTTAAGCCACATGTTCTCAAATCTAAACGACCTCCTACCCCTATGCTAGAAGGAGGCTGTTTAGATTTGGAATTAGGCCTTATGAGCTTGTCAGCAACAAAAACAAGAATTTGTAAAATTCTCTCATAATCATTTTGGCTACAGAGTTTTCAAGCTAATTCAGAATTCCACCTAAAAGTATCTTTGACTAGCACATATGCCACAACATGTAGAGAACTGAAGCAATTCCATTTGACATCCCTTTGCCTTTGGAGACATCCAATAAACTAGGAACCCTATATATATTTGAATGCCTATAAAGGTTAAATTCTAGACATAATGCATCAATGAAGATAACAAGTAGAGCACGGTTTACAAATCTAAGGCCCACATTCTCCAATTTTCAACCTTGTGTACACAATTGTTTGTCTGTATAAGTCCAATTACTAAAAATACAAACGTGTGAAATGAGCATGGATGGTTGTGCCTTGGTTATGATTTTAAATAAGTAGGGAATATCAAGAGCCCAAAGCACAAAAATCATATCTTGTAAAATTTTCCATAATTAACGAGCAATGATTTGTATAAATTTAGTTTAAACTATTAATATTATAGATCAAAAGGGCAACGCAAGTGATACGCTAATACCAGCCATTCCGTTCAAAAATGACATTACATGTATTTTATTAAACTCTTGAATGTCTTAAGAAAAGAAATCAGGGGTAATAAAATAAAGAAAAAAAAAACAAAAAAACTAATTTACATAAAGATAAGTCCCTTTTAAAAGAGATTCAAATATTATTAATTAAATGTGATGCCTTTGCACAAGCATCACATGTGATGATGAGATGTAAGCTGTTTTCTCAACCTTGCAAAGTAGTGGAAGCACATGGCTAAGGCCACTTTGTAATAATTAGTGTTCAATACTATCTAGTATTCCCAGTATTTGTTGATTTCCATTAGTAACATTGCTACCTTTTTGAACTTTTTCTTCAATTGCAATTATTAATTCATGATGAGTGTCTCTTGCATCTTCACCTAATTTGTTGATTACAATTAGTGACATTATTAACTTTCCCAACCTTTTCTTCAGTTACAATAAAAAATTCATGGAATTCTACTTTATTCATTTTGAAAAACTTGTCATGCAAACAAAATGAGGTTGTGCTTGTGGATTTCAAAAATGAGGGTAGGCAGGGCAGTGAGGAAGGTGCGGATTTGATTCAGAGTTTGCATAATCTGCAGATCTAAGTCACTATCGTTGAGAGAAATTGGGATGAGAATACTTATATTTGGGAACCTAGAAGCAGGAGGATTGAGAATAATATTACCTATCAAACTCAGAGACACTAACGTTGCAAAAAAGAAGAGACAAAAAGGCAGCCCCACCAAAGGTTTAGTAATTGTTAAGAGCTTTTGCAGAATATATGGAACCGGAATGGTGGCATAGACCATGTGTCAATGTAGAAGGGAAGACATTTGGTGAAGCAACTCTGTTAGACCTCACACTCAACTCTGCTAGCACTCTCTCTCCTCTCTGCACTCTTTGCTTCTCTCTCCACTCCACAAATTTTTCTTCTGATTCCAAGCTTTGATTCACAATGTGTGTGTGTGTGTGTGTGTTTCACTCTGTGGAGTTTCAATGCATAATGAAAATTTAAGGGAATGAGAATTATAATTTTAAACGGAAGAAAACAACATCATATAAAACAATAAACATATTCCATGGAGTTTTTGTACGTTTACTTGCTTTCAAGTAGAAGAGTCTCATTGACAACTCTAACCAAACATATGGTGGGTAATCCATTAATATTTGTACACAAGAAACATATATTGTAGCAATCAACAAAACTTGAATTAAGAAGAAAGACAGTGACTTACTATAAACAATGCTATGATGTTCAACATCCAAGTCCTGGGCCATGGATATAATAGCCATGTATCTTTCAAGCTTGTTTGGGAGAGGTTCGTAATTAGAGCTTCCAGCCACCATCGAATTGCCGAAATTATGATGGGGAACATCCGAGCCCTCGTAAGGAGTGATGCTATTATTGTTTCTCTTAGCCATAGTTCTGTAAAGATCTTCAATGTCTTTCTTGTATACCATTCGCAACCCGCACTTCTTTACCTTTACCATGATTGGGATCATTGACTCCCAATGGCTTTCAATTATAATATCAATCTGATAGGGTACATTTGCATCACATTCACACAATGATTTTGGCAAATAAAGTAGCCAAATGTGATCTGATAAAGGAACAATTTCCTTAAAGGATGGTGTTGTATCTACTTGAGTTCCGTTTACTATCAACCAACAAGAAATACGACAATATTCTTTATGGACTTGGTGATGTGGAAGACAACAAAATACATAGCAAATAGCAATCCCCATGCACTCATTTTCATCATTTTGTTCTGGTATACTAAGTTCAGCCCCAATACTTTGATGCGTAAACCACTTCGGTATTTCACTTCCAGGAATAACAATGTCATATGCATACCGAGGAAGCATACCAGAGAGAGGGAGCCAAAGGGACTTAATTATCTCTACAAAAAGGTTGTCAATGAAGGCTTGGCAATTTGAAAGGATGAGGCCTCCCCTTTCATATAAAGAATTTGGTTGTAATGGATCTGGTAGCGTTTCCAATGAGGTACAACCAATTCCACAAATAAGTACAATATTTAATGGAAGCTTTGGCCATGATCGAAGACTCGTGCAATTGTTCACCTTCAACCGTTTCAAAATAGATAGTTGAGCAAAGCTTTCCGGAAGGCAACTAAAATTATTTCCACTTAGATTGAGACTGGTTAAAGAGAATAAGCAACAAATATCATTGGGGATTGCATTGAGATTGCAATAACTTAGGTCCAGACTGGTCAAAGAACCCAAACCCAAAAAGGAAGTCCAAAACAAGCACATGCAATTGGGAATTCTGGGCTTAAATCCACCAAAAGCTAGTTTTTTAAGAGTTTGAAAAAGAGCATTAGAATAAGGCATAAGTCCTGCAGCAATTCCACTCGCATCAACCTCTTCTACACTTTTCTGAATCACCAAGTTTTCAATTAGTCTTGAGCATCCAGAAAGATTGAGATCTTTGAGCCACTTCATATTAAAAAAGGTACTAGGAAGAGACATGAGATTTTTGCAATCTTCTACATTCAATGAAGCAAGCCTAGTCAAATTTTCAATAGATGTGGGTAATTCTGTAATAGCAGTGCCATCCAAGTAAAGCTCTAATACACTTTCCATATTTTCTCCTAACTCTGGAATTCTTTTTAAACTTGAGCAACCAGAAAGAATAAGGATCTCAAGAGACTCCATTTCAAACTTTCTTGGAAGACTTTTAAGGTTTTTGCAACCTTTTAAATTAAGAAAAGTGAGTTTTTTACAAACTCCAATTGATAGGTGCAAAGAACGTAAATTTGTACAATCCTTAAGAACCAATTTCTCAAGATTTGGGATTTTGTTGAAGTCAAGGGTTTCAATCAATTTTGGTGAATTCTTCAATTGGATGAATTTCAAACTATCCAAAGGCTGTGCAAAGTCAAAAAGGAAAAAAAAAAATTAGCTTCCATAACCGTTCAATGAAACTTAAAAATAAAGTTGTATAAGGTACCTAAATTACCTTTTGTTGGAAACTTGATGGAAAATGTTTTGAAGGGTATCCACTCCAATCAAGAAATCTCAAGGCATTAGGAAGATATTTGGGCTCATGCAAAAGGTGAACGTCATCAAGAATGAGCAATTTAAGATCGTGAGCCTTTGAAAAGCATTCAGGATTCCAATATGCCTCTTTTTGTTCATTCAACTTTAAGACTATGCCTTGAATTGCTTTTGTTCCCTAGTAATCATGAACTGAATAGATTAGTGAATTACAAAATGTAAGATTATTAAAAAGCTACTCTAAGTTTACTCTTAAATAAAGATAAAACTTAAGCACAATATTATTCCAATATGCCTCTTTTTGTTCATTCAACTTTAAGACTATGCCTTGAATTGCTTTTGTTCCCTAGTAATCATGAACCGAATAGATTAGTTAATTACAAAATGTAAGATTATTAAAAAGCTACTCTAAGTTTACTCTTAAATGAGGATAAAACTTAAGCACAATATTTTAGGTGTTGTTCATTTGGGTCCCCAATAAAATTCAAACTTCTGGTTGAATTTAATTCAATTATCCATGAAAATAATTATATTGTATTTTATTGGTCAATGCAAGCAAGTGATCGAATTTGATTTGGGAAACAAATTTATTGAACCTAAAGTATTGTATCCAAATTTTCACCTTGAATAATATAATAGGGTACTTGCTCAAGTTTTCTAAATAACTTCTTACCGTATTTTCTATTAGTACATCGTTAATGTCCTTAAACAACCACAATTTGCTACGCTTTCCCGGCTCTTTAGGACACTCTTCATAAACTATGTTCTCACCCATTTTTTGAAGCAAATCATGCATCCACAAAGTATGATCACGGAATTTAACAAGAGATTTATCAAAAAGAACCCCCAATCCAACATCTGGAAAAAGGCCAAGATAATTTAGTATTTCTACTACATCATTTTTCCCCCTATGATTAAAGAAACAAGCAATATTTAGAAATATTTCCTTCTCTGTTTCATGTAATCCTTCAAAACTTATTCTAAGAACTTGGAGAACATCTTTTTCTGGAAACTGTTTTAGCCGATTTAATGCACTTTTCCATTGATTGGTACTTCTACCAAACAAAAAAGAACCCAAAATCTCAATTGCTAAAGGAAGCCCATCAGCATAATATACAAAATCTTCGGAGAGCTCTAGATAATCTTCAGGGGGATGATCTTTTCTAAAAGCTTTCAAACCAAAAAGATGAAGAGATTCATCATGAGTCAATAAATTAGCCTCATATATTTCATCTACTCCAAGGATCTGTAGCAAATGCTTATCTCTTGTTGTTATTATAACTCTACTGCCTAAACCAAACCAATTTTGATTCCCTGCTAACTTGTTTAATTGGTCTAATTGATCTACGTCATCAAGAACAAGAAGAATTCTTTTATGACGTAACCTATTCTTGATCACAAGAAGTCCTTCATTAACATCTTGTACACTCATATTTTCATTCAAAAGTTGAAGAATGAGTTGCTGTTGTAATCGAACTAAACCATATTTTTCACAAACTTCCCTAACATTAGCAAGAAAACAGCAACCTTCAAACTTATCTAAAACCATATGGAAAACAACTCTAGCAAGAGTTGTTTTACCTATTCCTCCCATGCCCCAAATCCCAATAATGCGAACATTGTTTGACTCGAAATCCAAACATGACTCTAATTTCTCTGCTCGAGAAATTATTCCAACTAGGTTTTCAATATTTTCTGGGAATGCATTACTTAATTTATGCCATAATTCTCCCACAACATTTTGGATAATTTGTGACTCGGGCCTGCAATGAAGAGACAAAAACTTGTGGTTAGTATAAACCACAATAAATACATTAATAAAATGTAGAAAATCCAATTTTGCTATTATGTTGATTGAAAATTAATTGGCTCAAGAAAAACTTGAAAGAACTATAGACATGTAATTAGGTCTACATAAGGTTCAAAACAATGCTATATATGAGGTGGGTGTTATGTGAATATATATATATATATATTTTTTTTTTTTTTTTTTTTTTTGATAGAGTTTCAA
>NW_027069762.1:0-6144 GCF_002906115.3 Quercus suber | reverse complement strand
TTTTTTTTTTTTTTTTTTTTTTTTTTTTTTTTTTTTTTTTTTTTTTTTTTTTTTTTATGTGTGTGTGATAAAAGTGCAAATTACACTCCTAAAATTTGAGGGTTTTTGAATTTTACACCCTAAAAATTTCAGAATTTAGATTTTACCCATTGACGTTACATTCTATTTGCATTAGGAGCTCATCTGTCCATATTTTCAGGTACATGACACACAAGCTAGCTTGTCATGCTATCATGCGTGTTTAATTCGTCTAGTAAAATAATGCCACATAACATAATGAAAATGACGTGATATTATTTTATTGGATGAACTAAACATATCTCACAAGTTTATGTGCACTTAATAGAAAATATGAATGAAATGACTACTGATGTAATGTAACTTCAAGAAGTAAAATTCAAATTCCAAATATTCAAGATGTAAAATTCAAAAACCCCTAAAAGTCTAGGGGTTTAGTTTGCAAATTATTCATTTTTTTTCCCATCGCTTCTTATTCATTTTTGTTGAGATGCAATTCTTGTTCATTGAATTATTAGTTAAGACTTAAATTTGCAATGTGGAGTATGCTAAACAGCATGTCTCCATCAAAGTTTAAATCATACTAACGATGCATGTGAATGCGGAGATATAGAAATTTTCTTAGTTACCTCTAATAATGCGTCGGTTGCTTTCAGCAAGGCAATGCGTGCAATAAATGCCTAATTAATCCATATCATGTCATTGTAGAAATAGAGTCGTAGGAGTGTACATGCCTGCCTCAGTTGAAATTGTGTCGCACTGATCTTCCATGCCATATAATTGCTCTCAACTGCTTGACTTGAGAAGAGGCCAAAAACAGAGAGTCTAGGCAAATTGTCACGCATGCTTCAGAGCTAAGGCAGCATATTATTCTTTACTCTTTAGAATGTGACAGAGACATTAGAATAATCGGTGGAATGGTTGAACACATGAGCTCGTTAAAGAAAATAACAGGGACCACTAGTTCACTACACAACCAAATCAGTAGGAGTGAATTAGAACCGTGGAGCTTGTAATGAACTAACCAAAAGCTTGTAGTTTTTCATACTTTGATAATGCGATTATTTGGATAGACTCATCTTTAATTTTGTGGGTGCTCTATGCACAAAAATCCTTAGGAATTTGATGTTTTTCCTAATGACTGAACACTTCCTTTAAAAAAGTAACATTACATCAATAATATTTTTGCAACAAATCTTAGGTAGCAACCTGCTTTTGATAGGTAAAAAAATAATGTCAACAGTGAGCCCAAATTAGAATCAATCATAATTGATAACTTAGGACTTGTTGTGAAAATATTGTGGACAAAAAATTAATCTTAAAAATTAACCTTAATTCAAATTCAGATGAGAGATCTCTATCACATAAATAAAGAGTAGGGCTATTATTTAATATATATATATATATAAAATAAATAAAAAATAAAAAAAAAAGAAGAAGGTAGCTATGTTTCATTGATTTGAAATATTTGTTACATAAAAAATGATTCTCGATAAGAGGAAAGAAAAAAAAAATCAATTTATATTAGTTATGGCCTTTGATAGCATAAATCTTAAATATAATAAAGTAAACAATATATATCAATTTCTATACTACTACTTTTGGAAAATTAATTCCTAGTTAGAGTTAATTATTTATATGTTTTTCATAGCTCTTGATCATCTATTCAAGATTTTGTCTAGCATGCTCTTGAGTTCTGTTAATGACATATTTTATGTAATTGGCTAATCATTTGACAAAATGCACTTTACTTGTAATTGAGTAGATCCACGATGGGTTTAGTACTTCAAGAAACATGTTGTTCAAGCCAAGTATTAAAGCCATGAAGATTGGACCAAGAAACAAGTGAAGAAAAGTTGTTTATTAAAGTTTGATAGAAACAGTATCTATCGAGACTTAAGAATGAAGCTCGACAGAAGCTGAATCTGTCGAGATCTACAAAATCAAAATTTCCAAATCTGATTTTCGACTCATGCTGACATGTATGTGTAGGGTTTTTTTTTCTCACAACTCTAGACATATATAAGGTTTATTTTAAAAGTCGTTATACATAGAGAACACATGCAAAAAAGTGACCTAGTGCCTTATTCTTTTTGCAAGAAGTTACTGCGTCTTTTGCGCCTTAGGGTTTTGTAACCAAGTACTTCTTGATCTTCATTGTTGATGAAGTGAAGAACTTTGCCGTCAACATCTTCAAGTTGTTGGAGTTAGTCACATACTGGGATTCGTACATCATTAGTTAGTCACGTACTAGGATTCGTGCAAAAGGGTGGCGTTCATATATTGAAGAGTTCAAAGGTTCTGAAGTGATAGAAGATTTCTGCTATAAGTTCATCTACGGGAATTGTAAAGTCTAGGGACAAAGGTTTTGTACTAAATCTGAAACTTTTCTTTACTATAGTGAATTGCTTTTCAAGAAGGTTTCCCCCCAATTTTTTTTACTGTGAAACTAGTTGTTTCATTGGTTTTCCTAAGTCATCATATCTTGTTGTATTTACAATTCCACTGTGCATGATATTGACATGATATTGATGTTTATTTGTTTTAACAATGATTATTAATAATAAATCTAATTAACAACTTGGGTTTAAAACTTTTTAATTTTATCAACCGGGGTCTAAATTTCTCAACAAGTGCATCTATACCTTTTTTTTCACTAGGCCTAAAGTGCCAATATTAACATGGTTGGGTCATTTGCATTGATATCATTGAGTTCCATGTATACCAAATAGTTCAAAAACTTTTTATAATCTGATGTAGCTGAGCTATCTTGAAAAACATAGTGTAAAGTGAGTGGAAATCTCGAATATTTTGGGTTATTGAGGGTAAGGCTACAACAATTATTTTTTTATTAGCTATTTATTTTTAAGACTGACGAAACTGACTTGCAGCAGTGGTCGTAAAGCACAAAAGCTGCTTGAAACGTGGTCTTCCTCCCAGAAGATTATTCTTCATCGCTAATTTTCCACTAAGAAAAGAAGATAATCTAGTATTCTATAACACTCTTCCAAGAATCGTCGATCCTAGCAAAACATTGACTGAAAATTATTTTTAACTATATATATATATATACATATATGTATGCATAACTGTTATGATTCAAGTCAAAAAAAATATTTTTTTTCACTCAAAAGTATGATGGGAAGTAATCTTTTTTTTTTTTTTTTTTTTTGACTGAGGTATTTGTTTGGAAACACCAAGATTTATGAGGTATCAGTTATTCTACAAAATTCTTTAGCTAGGGGATTTTGTTTTTTACTTAGTGTAAAGATAGAGTTTGGTTGGTTGAGTGATGTATTAGAAGAATGACAATACATATTGGTTTTATAAACAAAACATGATTGACATGGAGAGCATCACATGTAGAATATTGTTTTTGCTAGAGTTAAAATCAACAATATGCTTTCTTCGTCTAGCTAGGCACCAGATGGATGAATCCTGCAAAAGAGAACAGCGAAGAGGCTATGACTTGAATATCAATGGGGTGTAGGCCAAAGACCCTCTGATGCCTTTGTCAGTATTTGAGAGGCTAAGAAAGAGAGTAAAGTATATTGTGAGCTATGTAAAAGCGTACCTTCCATGTGGAGTGGTCTCTCCTTTTATAGGAGAGCTTTGTAGTCGTCCAACACCACCACCACCACCACCACATATGATAATCCAACCAAAAAATCAACAAAAATAGACTATCCTCCATTTCTATTGCCACCATCACCACGTTTTGACAACTATTGGTCCCACCATGAATTTAATTATTGGATCCCACTATTTTGAGAGGAGAAATTCTTAGGTATTTTTAGAGTTTGGAAAATGGTACTCCCTCCTCACAGGCATGGTAGTGTATACCATAGATAAAGAAGAGAGGAGTATGCATTTCTAGTACTCTGGAAATATTCTATAAGTACTCATATGGGACGAACTTAAAAATAAAAAGCAAAGTCCAGAGTCTATTTGCTTCTTGTATTTTATTTTATTTTATTTTTTTTTTTAAGTTCGTCCCATATAGCACGTCTAAAGAAACCAAAAAAGCTAAGTCAAGAGTCTATATGCATTTTTTTTTAAGTTCATCCCATATAACACGTTTAAAGAAACCAAAAAAGCAAACTCAAGTTTTTTTTTTTTTTTTTAAGTTCATCCCATATAACACGTCTCTCTCTCTCTCTCTCTCTCTAAACAAGAGAGCTGATCAACTGTCCACCCACCACTGTACAACCACCACTACAACCCAACACCACCCAACTGCCACCACTACCACCACCACAACATATGATAATCCGACAAAAAAATCAACAAAAATAGACTATCCTCCATCTCTATTGCCACTATCACCACGTTTTGACAACTACTGGTCTCACCATGAATTTAATTATTGGATCCCACTATTTTGAGAGGAGAAATTCTAGGTACTTCTAGAACTTAGAAAATGGTACTCCTCCTCTTACATTCATGGTAGTGTCTACCACGGATGAGAAAAGAGAGGATATGCACTTATAGTACTTTAGGAATATTCTATAATTACTCATTTTTAACCTGCTTTTTATTACTCCCAAAGTAGCAACCGTACCTTCTCAAAAAAAAAAAAAAAAAAGTAGCAACGGTACATCACTACTAAATATTAAATCTAAACGGGTGCTGCGTTAATAATAGCCTCTTTTTATTTTGTTATTACTATAGCACTAATTAAGTTCATCACATGTAACACAAAGAAACCAAAAAGCTAAGTCAAGAGTCTATATGCACCTTTTTATTTTATTTTATTTTATTTTTTAAGTTCGTCCCATATAACGCGTCTAAAGATACCAAAAAATCTAAGTCAAGAGTCTATATGCATTTTTTTTTTTTAGTTCATCCCATATAACACGTTTAAAGAAACCAAAAAAAAAAAGCTAAGTCAGGAGTCTATTTTTTTTTTTTTTTTTAAGTTCATCCCATATAACACGGCTAAAGAAACCAAAAAGCAAAGAAAATAGACTCTTGACTTTGCTTTTTGGTTTCTTTAGACGTGTTACTTGGGATGAACTTAATTAGTTGTACATACTTGGTTGGCATTTGTACAAAAGGTCAAAGATTAATGCAGTTGTGTACAGACTTTGAAAAGAACCAAATCGGCAAATCCAATACAATCTTATCTTGTTCACTTTTTAATTCATAAGAAATCTAGAAGTTTAGCTTTAAAGATTGAGAAATCAACTGATGATCACGGGTGAAGAATTGGAAGATTAGGAACCATAAACTTATTACTTATTGAGACGGAAAGTTAACAATTAAGTTGGAATTACTAGCTAAACTTAAGTTGGCTTGTTCAAATTTTTAAGAACAGAAGGGTGTTTGGAGACTGATCCCCTATTGCTTGATCTGTTTCCTACAGTTAAAGAAGCATAGTTGTAAGTTGAATAGGTAAAAACATTGTATAATTGATGTCAAAAGAGGTTTTTCAGTAGTTTTTCCTAGAAGATGCCACAACTCTCATTTTAGTGGAAAATACCTTGGATTAGTAAAACATTGTAAAATTGATCTCCTAGCTCTCGTTTTACTATTCTTTCCTAGAAGATACCAGGAAGAGAGAGATGACCACTTGCATTCCTATTTTGTTTCATAAAAAAATAAAATAAAAATAAAAAAGACCTAAAACAGATGGGTATAATAGAAAAGACAAAACCATAAGAGAAAGGTGCATTAGAGTTTATAGCAACAATATTTTCTATCATCTCACTTTTCTTTTTAATTAATCAAATTAGTTTTTCATCTCTCCCCCTTTCTATCCTTCCAATCAAACAAAGTTTTTCAATTTTTTTTGCTTTTCCATTCTTCCAACTATGAGATTAAATTAAATTTCTTCTATCCTCCTGCTCTTCCATCCCATACCAAAAGGTTACAACTTTAAATGGAAGAGTAGCTCTCTATTGATGAGTTTAGTAAAGTTGAATGAAGTTAGAGGCATAGTTGTCAGTTTGAATTGGTAAAAACATTGTATAATTGACATCGAAAAGATGCTTTCGATGAATGTTCTTTCTACCAGCTCTCATTTATAGTGTTTTTCCTAAAAGATGTTAGGAAGTGAAAGATGGCTACTTGCATACCTACTCTGTCAAAGAAAAAAAAAATTCTTGGTTCTTGTTCTTTCCTTAA